>NC_012875.2:25547210-25671810 GCF_000003195.3 Sorghum bicolor
CACTGTTTCTGTGGCTGCTTCCTCGACTGTTGGTACTCCCTCGTCCTGGGTGCTTGATTCTGGAGCCTCCTTTCACGTGACATCTGATCAGTCCCAGTTGGTTGCTTGCAAGCCGGTCACTGATGCCACTTCCATTCAGACAGCTGATGGTACTTCTTGTCATATTGCTCATCAGGGTTCACTTTGCAATAATTATTTTTCTGTACCAAATGTTTCCTATGTACCTCAGTTGTCTATGAATCTTCTATCAGTTGGTCAAGTTACCGACCAGAATTGTTTTGTTGGCTTTGATGACTCATCTTGTTTTATTCAGGACCGTCGCAGCGGGAAAGTGATTGGGACTGGCCATCGCCGTAAAGGTGCTTCCAGACTCTATGTTCTCGACACCCTACGACTTCCTTCGTTCGCTGCATCTACAGCTCATGCCTCATCTGCTGCATCATCCTCTGCTTCATTTGCCAAGTGGCATCATCGTCTTGGTCATCTTTGTGGGTCTCGTTTGTCCTCCATGATAAATAAAGGTCGTTTAGGTCATACATCTATTGAGTCTAGTTTTCATTGCAAGGGTTGTAAACTTGGCAAACAAATACAACTTCCGTATTCTTCTAGTGTTTCTCATACTGCTAGATCTTTTGATCTTATTCATTCAGATGTATGGGGTCCTGCACCTTTTGCTACAAAGGGTGGCCACAAATATTATGTCATTTTCATTGATGATTATTCTCGCTATACATGGATTTATTTCATGAAACATCGTTCACAATTGTGTTCCATTTATCAATCTTTTGTTCGAATGGTTCGCACCCAGTTTTCTACTCCTATTAAAATTCTCCGCTCAGACTCTGGGGGTGAATATTTGTCCGCTGCTTTTCGACAATTTTTGTCATCTGAGGGTGCCCTTGCAAAGCTTTCTTGTCCAGGTGCTCATGCTCAGAATGGCGTCGCTGAACGAAAACATCGCCATCTCATAGAGACGGCTCGCACCCTTTTGATTTCATCTTTTGTTCCTTCTCATTTTTGGGGTGAAGCTGTTTCCACTGCTGTCTATCTCATTAATAGGCAACCATCATCCAAGTTGTTTGACCGATGCCCTGGTGAAGTACTTTATGGTACTCCTCCAAGCTATGACCATCTTCGAGTTTTTGGATGCACATGCTATGTCCTGCTTGCCCCTCGTGAGCGCACAAAATTGACTGCACAGTCTGTTGAGTGTGTTTTCTTGGGATATAGTCCTGAGCATAAGGGCTATCGATGCTATAATCCTTCTTCCCGTCGCATACGCATCTCTCGTGATGTTAATTTTGTTGAGGACCGTCCTTTCTTTTATAATCCATCCACAAAGCCCTCATATTCCCCCTGAGTCCACCTCCTTTTTGCGTCTTCCTCCATCTTCACCAAGCAATGACGCCTCCATACCTCCTGTTTCCTATTTTCATCACGCCACCCATACCTTCTGATCCACCTTCATCTTCTGCACCAACTCCACCTCCACTACCTCACTCCTTTTCTAAACCACCTATCACACGTGTTTTCAGCCGTCGTCCTAAAAACCTCACCCACATTTCTTCTAGTTCTACCACCTCGGCCAGTCCTGATGAGCCCGTTGTTGATGATTCTAATAATATTACTATTGATGAGTCATCTATTGTTTCTGATGAGTTACAGGTTGGTCCACGATATAATCTTCGAGATCGTAGCTCTATTCATCCTGCAGACAAGTATGGTTTTCCTCATGTCAATGCTATTGTTGATGAGCCATCCACTTATCAAGAAGCTGCTTGTATTCCCGAATGGCAGCTAGCTATGTCTGAGGAACTTGCTGCTCTTGATCGTCAAGGCACTTGGGATCTTGTTCCATTGCCATCACACGTGGTACCTATTACATCTAAGTGGGTATTCAAAGTTAAGACCAAGTCAGATGGCTCCATAGAAAGATACAAAGCTCGTCTTGTTGCTAGAGGTTTTCAGCAGATTCAAGGTCTTGATTATGATGAGACATTTGCACCGGTTCCTCATATGACAACAGTTCGTACATTACTTGCAGTAGCAGCTGCTTCTTCTTGGTCCATATCTCAAATGGATGTTAAGAATGCTTTTCTTCATGGTAATTTGACTGACGAAGTTTATATGCAACCATCTCCAGGAGTTGTTGCTCCTCCAGGATATGTTTGCCATCTTCGTCGTGCTTTATATGGCCTGAAACAGGCCCCTCGTGCTTGGCATGAGCGTTTTGTTTCTGCCATACGGGCTGCTGGTTTTTCACCTAGTGATCATGATCCGGCCTTATTTGTTCATTTGTCCCCACGTGGTCGAACTTTGCTACTTCTATATGTTGATGATATGCTGATTACAGGTGATAATGAGGATCACATTTCTTATGTGAAGCAGCAGCTTAGTGCTGAATTTCAGATGTCGGATTTGGGTCCTCTCAGTTATTTCTTAGGCATTGAGGTCAAGCGATCCCCCAAGGGATATCAACTTTCTCAGTCTAAGTACATTCAGGACCTTATTGCTCGTTCAGGCATCACTGACGACAGGACTGCTGCTACACCTATGGATTACAGCTTCGTCTCACTGATGGGGTACCTCTTCAAGATCCCTCTCGATATTGACATATAGTGGGCAGTCTTGTTTATCTCACTGTCACCAGGCCTGACATTGCTCATGCAGTTCATATTTTGAGTCAGTTTGTTTGTGCCCCGACTTCTGTTCATTTTGGACATCTACTTCGTGTCCTGCGATATTTACGGGGGACATCATGTCAGAGTTTGTTCTATGCACATGACAGTCCACTTCAGCTTCATGCTTATTCAGACTCCACTTGGGCGAGTGACCCCAATGATTGACGCTCCATCACAGGGTACTGCATTCTTCTTGGCTCTTCTCCTATTGCATGGAAGTCCAAGAAACAAGCTGCTGTATCTCGCTCTAGTACAGAGGCCAGTGTTCGCCTAAACGGCCTAAACGGCTGATTAAACGGTCATTAAACGGTAAACGGTGGCAAACTGTTTTGTTTAGCGGTAAACAGGAAATTAAACGGTTGACCGTTTAAACGGTCAAAAAACGGGAAAAAACGGTCTAAACGGCCTAAACGGAACAATTGTAAACGGTATTAAACGTGCTAAACAGCTGTTTAAACGGCCGTTTAGGCAAACACCACGTGAATCTAGTTGAATTTTATATCAACAATTTGTATACTTAAATTTATTATATTTATAAATATGTAAAATTGATTTGTTACATGCATAAATATGTATATTTGATTCTTATAACATGCATAAACATATGTACATAATAAAATAAATGGTTTTTTAGTTGCACAAATATGTATAAATGATAGAATGACTGATTTTACATTAAAAATATGCATATTTTTGTAATATTGTGTAAAACCGTTTAGACCGTTTTAATCCGTTTAAACACCGTCTAAAAAGTGTAAACGCTAAACGAAGGGTACCGACTGTTTACCGTTTAGCGTTTAGGATAACATTGACAGAGGCTGAACTTCGAGCTCTTGCTACTACTACGGCAGAGATTGTCTGGCTTCGATGGTTGTTGGCTGATTTTGGTGTTTCTTGTGATGTTGCCACACCTCTTCTCTGTGATAATACCGGAGCCATACAAATTGCCAATGATCCTGTGAAGCATGAACTTACAAAGCATATTGGTGTGGATGCCTTCTTTACTCGGTCTCATTGTCAACAGAAGACTGTCTCTCTCCAATATGTGCCCTCTGAGTTGCAATTGGCTGACTTTTTTACTAAAGCACAAACTCGAGAGCAGCATCGGCTTCACTTGATCAAACTCAATGCTTCCAATCCTCCGCTTCCACCTTGAGTTTGAAGGGGGGTGTTAACTATGAAGACTTATATTATAGGCCTGTAGGCCCATACGGTCTGGCCCATGAGGCTCTCTAGACCTATATATACTCCTTGCCATCTCTCTGGAGAGTTTATGCTCTCAGATCCCTAAGGTACGTAACAAGGTACACCGCACTGACGTTGTCGCAGTAGACCAGTGCGCTCCGGGAGAGGGCTGTGGAGCTTGGCGAGGAGCTGCCGGAGCCAGGAAGCCTCATCCACACCGTTGGCGACAGCGCGGTACTCCGCCTCGGCACTAGAGTGGGAGACGACTGGCTGGCGCTTGGACGATCAGGTTGCCGCCTAAGAAGACGGCGTAGCCGGAGGTGGAGCGGCGGGTGTCCATACACCCGTCCCAGTCAGCGTCAGTGTAGACGACGAGCTCGGTGGAGGACGACCGTCGTTGAAGGAGGAGACCGAAGTCGACGGTGCCGCGGAGGTAGCGTAGGATCCGCTTGAGAGCGGTGAGGTGTGGCTCCCGGGGATCATGCATATGGAGACAGATCTGCTGAACTGCATAGGTGATATCCGGCCGGATAAAGGTGAGGTACTGAAGTGCCCCGGCAAGACTCCTATATGCAGTGGGATCTATTAAGGTGAGGAGAAGAGTACGCACGGTGTCGTTGGTGGTGTGAATCATGCGCTCAGCCTTGCCATTTTGAGAGGAGGTATACGGGTAAGACATGCGCAACTGGACACCGTGAGAGAGAAAGAAGGCACGGGAGGTTGAGTTATCTAACTCCCGACCATTGTCATACTAGATAGCCTTGGTGGTGAGGCCGAACTGTGTTAACACCCAAGCGAAAAAGTGGACAAGCACAGGAAAAGCATCAGACTTCGCACATAAAGGAGAAGTCCAGGAATAATGCGAATAATCATCAACCACCACAAGATAGTACTTGTATCCAGAAATACTGATGACAGGAGATGTCCATAAGTCGCAATGTACAAGGTCAAAAATGCGGGGTGCATGAGAAGAACTATAAAAAGAAAGACGAACATGACGGCCCAGTTGGCACGCATGACACAGATGCTCATCATGAGCCCGAGTACATCGAATATCGGAACTAAGACTGAGCTGCATCAGGGGCATCACGTCCAGGATGGCCGAGACGCCGATACCAAGTAGTGGAAGTAGTGGTGGTGAAGGCAGCTGATAAAATTGGCGAAGGAGGCGAGGCAGACGCCAGAAAGCGAAGTGTAAAGGGGCCCCGTGCTGTCACATCGGAGCAGAGGACGCCGGGAAGCCAAATCCTTCACAGTAAGACTAGAAGAGTCAAACTCCACCGAACAAGAATTGTCAGTTGTAAAACGACGAATGGAAAAAAGGTTGTGAACCATAGAAGGAGCAACAAGAACGTCAGGAAGACGAAAGGAACCATGGTAGCCAGCGGCACCCACAGAGGTGACTGGAAGACAGGAGCCATTTGCGACCATAATGGACGAAGGAAGAGAGGAAGGAGGGTGAACAGAAGAAAGTATACCGGGGTTAGGGGTGCTGTAGTAAGTAGCCCCAGAGTCGGCGACCCACTCCGGCCCACCTGGTGGTGTCAGGGCCATGGTGCTGAAGGAGTGGGCCAAAGCCGCCTGGTCCCAACTGGCAGGCCCGGACCACATAGACGCAGGGGGTGCCATCCACGGGGTCGTGGAGGGAGACCCCGGGGAAGCTCCAGCAAGCATGGTCGCCGGCGGGCGAGGCTCACCACCGGGAGCCTGGAACGGCCACATGGAGATACCCCCCACCCCCGCTCGGCCCGAGGGGAAGAGGACCGAGAAGTGATGACTGTGGTGGCGGGGCAGGACGGGGCGGAGGAGTGGCAGCGAGAGCAGTCGAGTAGGATGAGGATCCTAGGGCGGAGGTGGACCCAGGCTGGAGGCCCTGAGTAAGCTCCTCTAGGACAAGGTCATCACGGACCTACATGAAGGTGGGGAAGGGCCGCTGCTGGGTGATCCACATCCGGAGGTAGGAGTAGCGGTCACTGTGCCCGCGGAGAACGTTGAGGACCAAGATACGGTCCTCCACGGGCCAGCCGAGGACGCTAAGGGAGTCCTGCCATGCCCTTCATCTGGCTGCAGAACTCACTGACGGAGAGGTCACCCTGGACGAAGGTAGCAAGGCCCCACGAGCGGTCGGAGTGTTGCGGACGAGGTCGTGGAGGTCCAGGGAGATCGTCCCCAGAATCCAGGAGAGGACAATGCTGTCGAGGCGTAGCCACGAGGGGGTCTGGACCACCTCCGCGGTGTCGAGGAGGACGTGGTTGTCGAGGGCGTAGCGGCGGAGGGTGAGGAGGACCAAGTCCCTCCAGCAAGCGTAGGAGGGGGACTCGGGCTCGAGGACGACCGGGACGAGGAGGCGAATGTTCTGGACGCCACCGGCCTGGTAGTGGAGCTGCACCACGTGGGGGTCGACCCGATCGTGCTAGACGACCGGGGCCGATCCCGAGGACGTGTTCCCAACGTCGGGCGAGGACGAGATGCCAAGGCACTGCTCTGCTTCGGCGATCTAGCGGGCCAACGCGTCAACCGCGTCATGCTCGCGCTCCCAAGCAAGGGTGGCCTCCCGCACGCGTTCCCGTCCTTCCGCAGCCGCAGCGCGAGCAGTGACGAGAGCGGCGAGGAGGGTGGAGTCCGGACGATGCGTCGCGGGCGGCGGAGGTGGTGCGGGGAAGGGTGTCGTGCCTCCCGCACCCGCAACCACGCTCGGGCCGGCAGCCAGCCCCCTGGACAGAGCGCCCGCAGCCGTGAGCAGCGTCCCGAGCATAGCAGTCGCGTCCAGAGGCATGCCGAGACCAGCAGCAATGGCGGCGGCTGCTCCCCGGGCGTAGGCGGTTGTTGTGGTGGCGTTTGCCATGCCCAGGGGGTCCGTGAGGCGTCCATGGAGACCGGCAACCTGGGTAGGAGTGTCCGCAACGGCCTCTGCATCCACGGCCGCCGAATCCGCGCGTTCCTCTGCTCCCGCTGCCGCATCCGCCCGTGGTCCACGCGACGCCATAGCCTCTGCGCGCGCCTCAGCCTCCACCCGCGCTGCGGCCTCTGCGCGCAGCTAGAGCAGCAGCCGCGCCGGCGGCCAAGGCAACCGCGTCGCTGGAAGCTGGTCTGGGCGGCGGGTGATGCGCGATTTGCGCCCAGGAGGAGGTGGGGAGAGGAGGGAAGTGGTTGAAGTAGATGGGAGGAGGAGGATTAGGCCGGCCGGCCATGGCCGCCGGCGGCGCGCCGGCCAGAGGCGGCGGCGGCTGGGGTGGGCAGGGGAGCAGTGGAGGAAGAAACCCTAAGCTGATACCATGTTAGAATGTCTGATTTCCTTAACTGGGCTAACCCTAGAGGTTAGGAATATAGTGTCATACACATGGGCCTCATGGGCCTAGCCTCATGGGCCTAATACTCATGTACTCTAACAGTATCTAATTAGAAAAGTAAGCCTTATTGCTTTCAACACTCAGACAGATAACATCTAGAGGAATATGATGTCTTGAAATTTTTCTAGTTTTTAGAGTCAAAGTATTTGATGATTACATACCACTTAAGTTCTCAACAGAGCAAACATTGGCACAATGAAGGAAGTAGTGTTCTAAGGGCACCCACAATGGTTAGAGCTAGTTAAGCCAACTTCTCCAATAGTGCTAACTTTTAGCGCATAGCTTTTAACATGGATAGCCCCACGTGACATTCTCACATCACCTTGAAACATGTGCAAGAGCTTAGCTCTTGACTAAGAGCTAGCTTTTCTCTCTCTTCTATTAAAATATGAGAAAAATGCTTAGAGCTAGCTTAAAAGCCAATTGTTGGAGCTGCCCTAAGTGATGTTACTGTCACGGCAACAGAGAGAATAGGAGTGAGAGGTGGTCGGCCGAGGCTTGAAGGCTTGGCGACGGGCTGGCGGCGCGTGCTTGGGCGTCAGCAGGAAATTAGGGCAGAGAGTCGTGAGTGTTAGCAACAGGCGTCCTAATGGGCTGTTATGGGCTGGTGCGGTTAAGCACCTTAGGATTAAGATAGATTGATAAGGCAAGGATCACCGTTGATTGGGTGTTTCTATAAACACTTAGGGATTTTTGCCTATATAATGTACCCTGTACCTCTTCAATCAATCAATCAATCCTGAGGCTAATTGCTCTCATGGTATCAGCTTAGGTTTAGCCTTCCGTTTCCGTTGCACCTTCCTTGCGTGCGTCGGCTGCCTGCCGCGCCGCCCTCCTCTTCCTACGCGCCGGCCCTCGCCGTGCTGCGCCCTTGAAAGCCCAAGTTTGGATTTGGTAATTAATGACACCAAGTTGCTAATGCCTTGTGTGTAAGTGATTTGGGTTAGGCATAGCAACACATGTGATGAAGGTGCAAGGTGGCTTGGAAAGGCGGCCACATGATCACAAAGAGATGAAGCATGCATTGGAGATCATGATGATAGATAAGGAGGAAAGTGATCAAGGCAAAGATATAAACATAGGTTTTTACTTTTGCCGGTCTAAGTTGAGTAGAGAAGTGATTGACCGGATTTAGGATAGATAGCCGACTATCAAGAGAGGAAATCATGGTCACCTCTCGAATCAAGTGCTACTAGGTCCATATCTTGAGCATATGCATTAGGTTCTAGTAAAGGATTAACTTAACTCCTTTGATGAAAATGTTTGTGAAAAGCTAACACACATGCACTTTAGTGCTGGACACCTTTGGTGTTAGCACATTTACAAAGTAGGTGGAGTTCCTAGGGTTGAGAGGGGTGCGGGTTTTGAGAAAATTAAGTGTATATTTTCTATTGCGCCGATAGAAAATTTGGAGAAGTCGCGGGAGTGTTTCTCAACCGGACGCAGTGCGCGGAGGCACCGGACGCTGTCCTGAGCGTCCGGTGTGCTGTCAGTGCTTGGCCCTGTTAGAGTTGAGCACCGGACGCACTGCACCGGACGCAGAGAAGTTGCCAACACACTGTGAGGGTTAGGCACAGTAGACAGAGCCTGAAGACGCGTCTCTTCAGCAAGCAGTTCAGACAATGCCTTTGCCATGGTCAGAGTAGAAGAAGTATGAAGTAATCTGGTACGGATAGAATCAAACTCTGCCTTCACTCCCATGACAAATCTGTAGGTAAGGAACTGCTCAATAAATGAGAGTGCTGTACAGTTCTGACCTGCTGTACACTGAGGCACCATGGAAATCAAAGAACCCATCAAACGATCAAAGGCAGAATAATACTCATCAATGGACATGTCTTTCTGTTCAATAACATGAAGCTGCTGCATAAGAGTATGTTGAAGAGCACCACTCTCCTGGACATAGCGGTCCTTCAGATAAGACCACATAGGTTTTGCTTGCTTAAACTTGCGCAGGCTCATTATCATGGTTTGTTTAACACTGTTAACCATAGCAGCCATGACTTTCCCATCATTGATTTCCCAAGTTTTGACAGCAGCAGCATTACTATTATCGGACTTAAGAGTTGGTGGATCATCAGTCAAATGAAAATAAAGACCGTGACCCCTTAATGCAGTTTCAACAGTAAAAGCCCACTCTAAATAGTTCTGACCATCCAGTGTGATGTTGATAACAATAGCAGAATGATGAGACTGAGACTGAGACATGATGGAATCTGAGCACTAGCAATTGAAGACGAAGAAGTGAGAGGGATATCACCGCAAACTGAGCAGACAGGAGAGTTCCACGAAGATAGCCACGAAGACTGAAGAAGTCGCCCGGAAGAAGTCGCCCTGCGATCCGATCCGCGCGTGCAGTGGAGTGTCACGCGTCGCGTCTGGGTTCCGCGCGTGAAGACCGCGACCGCGCGTCGCGTCCGCGTGAAGAAGACAGGACGCGCGCGACGTGTCGGGTCCGCACTGGAAGGCGCAACTCACGCGACGGCGGACGTCCACGCGCGCGCGTGAAGCCCCGCGATCCGCGCGGACGGACCGGGTCCTCCCGTGAAGCCCCCTGCGATCCGCGCGACCGGGTCCGCGCGTGATTCGCGCGCACGGCCAACGAAGGCGCGATGGCGGACGGCGAATGACGAAGGCGACGGCGGACAGCGAACGACGAAGGCGCGATGACGGGCCGCACAAAGCAGAGGCGTGACAACAGGCCGCACAAAGCAGAGGAAAGGATCCCAAGAAAAAAATGGATCGTGGGTGAATTAGATGAGGCTAATCCTAACCCTAATCCATGGCTTTGGTACCATGTTACGTACCTTAGGGATCTGAGAGCATAAACTCTCCAGAGAGATGGCAAGGAGTATATATAGGTCTAGAGAGCCTCATGGGCCAGACCGTATGGGCCTACAGGCCTATAATATAAGTCTTCATAGTTAACATACCTCTCCACCAACCCGGTTCAGCACCAGAGGACCAAGCATGTGGAGATCAATCTACACTTCGTCCGGGACCGGGTCGCCATCGGCGATGTTCGGGTCCTCCATGTCCCGACCACCTCCTAGTTCGCCAACATCTTCACCAAGGGTCTCCCGTCCTCGACCTTCACCAAGTTCCGCAACAGCCTCAACATCACCAGTGGCTAGTTGTGTCTGTGGGGGGGCTCATGTACTGTACTTCTTTTCTTTCGTGTTCAGTCTGTAAACTCCGCTGCGACGGTAGTTCAGACTGTGGGGTGTTAGAGTACATGAGTATTAGGCCCATGAGGCTAGGCCCATGAGGCCCATGTGTAGGACACTATATTCCTAACCCTCTAGGGTTAGCCCAGTTAAGGAAATCAGACATTCTAACAGATACTATAGGTTAACTGTTCCTTTTTAGGGTTGGAAATTAATTCACAGTCAAATCTGGAGGTTACTTTTGCTGTTTTATGTGGATAGCTGTAGCTGAAGAAGCTGAACAAACTTTCTCTAGTTCACCCGCATTTTTCCTTGATGTATTTCTCCTGTTACTATGCCTGATGCGATGATGTGTGTTGGAAGATGGAAACCAAACAGGCCTTGTGAAATTTTGATGCTACAAATAAGTGCTGAAGGTGTAAATGAACTGTTTGGGCACTTCAAGAAGTTCAGATACTGTTGTTAATAATTTTCTATACTTATACGATCTCTATTATTTTAAAGTATTTTTTTTTTATTCTTGGTTGTAGGTTACTCTTGATTTGGCTAAAGGTGTGTATGCAAAGTTTATTGATTGGGATGAGCAAATGTTTGATTGGGAAACAAATACACCTGCTCATTCAGCTAAGTGCGTGCTACAATTTATCTGTTTCTGTAAACTTTAAAGTTTGTTGCATCTAGATTCTGTATTTCTTGAAGCTTATTAGATAATTGTATCCTTCAGCACAGCTATTAGCGAGGACCTCGGACAGGTTGAATATATTTTGAGTGACAAAACTGGGACACTGACAGAAAACAAAATGATCCTCAAACAATGCTGCATAAGCGATACTTTGTATGGAAATGACAACGGAGATGCATTAAACGGTTGTCCACTTACTCATTATGTTCTTTACATCCTATTAAGGGACAATGTTATCCTTTTCTTTTCTCTATTCTGTAGGGCTTAGTATGAAGCATGCTTGTTATGTGTATCGATTATGAGAAATTGGGGAGGTGGAATTGGGGGATAAGGGTGCATCGGTCCTCTATAAACGGAGGAGACTGAGCTGGGCGTGATACAACACCGGTCCTATTCCTACGAGTGAGCAGTACCTGTTAACAGTACTACAGCCTGACAAGGCCACTTCTTAGGGTCCTGGCCATGACACATGCTATTTGCTTGCGCAAATGTGACATCTTTTTCTCGAACACGCAGGAGAGCTGCGTATCTTTGTATTAAGAAGAAAAAAGGGGCAAGAGCCCTAACAACACAGTGGCTGGAAATTCTCAGACTGGAAGAGCAGTAGTGCACACTTCACTGCAACTTGAATCTCACTCTTGCTATCTTTCCCCTTTTCCTCATAATATAATGATATGCAGCTAAACTGCATGTTCGAGAGAAAAAAAATCACTTTCTGTAGTCGGTAGTTATACATAACAATTTTCATGTACTCTTATTTTTTTAGGAGGGATGGAACATGGTAGTTGAAATTCATACTATACAAAGCTTTGTATAAGAAAAATTATTAAGGTGTTTATATGTAGAACGGTCAACAGTGACTTTGTAACTTTTGTAACAACTTTAGAATTCATGATATATGTTTTCTAATGGTGCTGCCAGACTGTTAGTGCACTTCACAATGTCATGATGTTATTGGGAATGTGTTGTAAATTCTACTCATGGATTTTGAGTTTTTTTTACTCGAATATGCAGGAGAGCTGCAAATCAATATATTAAGAAGAAGAAGAAAAGGGGTTTAGAACCCATACAACACCACACATACAGAACACTCACACAAAAATAAGCTCGCCAATGACTACAAACAGCAAACAACCTTGACCATCAAACTAACTATCACTGAACCCAAGGGCAAGGAGATCTGAAACCCCTCGAGCCCCAGCTAAACACCAAAAAAATAGTTCCTCCCTGATGAACTCTAAAACCCCATTCAAACTAGACAAGATCCCATCAAACACGCAACAATTGTGGTGTTTCTAGATTGCGCATGCTCCAAGGATGATACTGGACTTGAGACCTTTATGGACTTGACCATCCACTCTTTCATTTGTTTTGGCCCACCAATCATCAAAGGAAAAATCTTCCAGTTGAGGGGTTAAATCTTGAAAGCCTACTTTCTGCAAGAGGATATGCCATACTTGTCAAGCAAATACGCATGAGACAAGTAAATGATCAATTGTTTCTCCAGCCTGGTCACACAACACGCAGCGATCATGGATTTTGAATTACCTCTTTAGATATTGTTATTGCCTTATTACTTGTTAGTAAATAACTTGTACTCTAAATGTGCCGCCCAAACTGTTGCAGAAGCAAACCTGTTTTTCGTCAACTGACAATTCCCTCAACTTAGATGTCAGACTTGTAAATGCGATCTCAAGTAATGATCCTGATGTCATCAAATTTCTGTTGGTTATGGCTCTTTGCAATACAGTGGTTCCTATCAGAAGGCAAGTCACAGTTTCTTTTCGTTACTCTACTCTGCATGATATTAAGCTGTTCTTTATAAAATTTTCATACTTTCAGCAATGGTGATACTGTGTCATACAAAGCACAATCCCAAGATGAGGTAGCTTTAGTTAACGCTGCAGGAAACCTGAATATGATGCTCATCAGTAAAGACAGCAGTACAGCTGGTTAGTGGATGTTCATTGGATTGTGATGAGATTATTGCACTTTCTTTAAGCTGTTCAATTGAATCCTCTTCTATTTCTTCAGAGATTTGTTTCAATGGGTCTAAGTTTCTGTATGAGTTGTTGGACATTTTGGAATTCACTTCTGATCGCAAAAAAATGTCTATAGTGGTAAAGGAAGGGCAGACTGGTAAGATCCTTCTTTTATCAAAAGGTGCTGATGAAGCTCTCCTGCCTCATGCCTATCCAGGTATATGGTATAGCCATGAAAAGTGCATTACGGCATGATTCATCCTGGTATTGAATTTAGCCTGTTATGCTTTGGTTTTCTCTGTGTTCTAAGATTACTTTGCATAATGTTCTTTTTTTTTCTCGAACTACGCAGGAGAGCTGCGTGTCATTTCATTAAGGTAGAGAAGAGAAGTACATGAGTCTAGAGGGAACAAAAAAAAAACCAAAAACTCGCTACAAAAACAAGAAAAATGACCAGCGACCAAAGGCTCTAAACACCAAGGGCCAATAACCTGGGCATGAGCTCTTGGAGCTTAGAAGCCCTGTTGAACACTAGAGACCACCCTCCATGCTAATAGTTCTTAACCTGAAGACTCAGCCTCGAATTCTCAAACACACAGTCATTACGGTGTTTCCAGATCTCCCAAGCCACCAAAATTATTAAAGAGTTTCATTGTATACCCTAATTCTCAAACCCTAATTTTATTGAAGAGTTGATGCCCTTACGCGCTTCAGTCATTACGGTGTTTCCTGCATTATATTGCCACCCTAATTAGGGTTGGCCCAATACAATGAAACCCTAATTCTAACGTGGTATCAGGCTAGCTCTTTTCCTTTACGTGCAAAGTCTGATGCTTTCCCCGCTATCCTCCACTTCTTCGCTTGGGTGTCCACACAATTCGGCCTCACCATCAAGGCCGTCCAATATGACAATGGTCGGGAGTTCGATAACTTCACCTCCCGTGCCTTCTTTCTCTCTCACGGTGTCCAGTTGTGCATGTCTTGCACGTATACCTCCTCTCGGAATGGCAAGGCTGAGCGCATGATTCGCACCACCAACGACACCGTGCGCACTCTTCTTTTCCAGGCCTCACTTCCTGCTCGCTTCTGGGCCGAGGGCTTGCACACCTTCACCTACCTCCTTAACCGCCTTCCTTCCGCTGCCTGCCCAGCTCCCACGCCACACCATGCTCTTTTCGGTACCCCTCCTCACTATGATCACCTTCGAGTATTCAGGTGTGCGTGTTATCCGATCACCACCGCTACCGCTCCCCACAAGTTGGCTCCCCCGTTCGACCCTCTGTGTCTTCCCCAGGTACTCCTCGGATCACAAGGGGTACCGATGCTACGACCTTACCTCTCGTCGCATCCTCATCTCTCGCCATGTGGTGTTTGATGAGTCTGTCTTCCCCTTTTCCACCACCACCACTCCTACCTCCACCCTGGACCTTGACCTATCCTCTATGTTTCCCACTAACCCGGTGGTCCAACCACCTTTGCCGTTGTTTCTTGCAGGTACTGCTACGCCATGCCCCTCGCTAGGGCTGTGCCCCAGCCCGCCGGTCACCCGTGACACCACGGGGCCTGTACCCGGCCTGGGTCTCGTGGGGTCACCTTTTAGGCCGGCCCCTGCGCACGACACGAGTCCTGGGTCGGCGACTTCGACTCCGGTTCCAGCCCCACCGGCACGCTTCGCCCAGCCGGTGCTCGTATACCAGCGACGTGCCCATGGCTCGGGTCCCGGACAGGCGACTCCGCCCCCACCGGCACGCTTCGCCCAGCCGGTGCGCGTCTCCGTCGGCACCGGTGGCCCCATCTTCGCCGGGGTCACCTACGCCATCGACGACGTCTTCTCTGCCGGCGACACCGACACCGCCGCTGAGGCCCCCAGCTACCCGTGTCGCGACGCCAGTGTACCACCCTCTGCTTCTTCACCGACACCCGCGTCATGTTCATCCGATGGTGATGCGGCACGCGGCTGGTACCCTGCAGCCCCAGGCTCTTGCGGCGATGCCCGGGGACTCGCAGGTCTCCCCGGTACCCTCTTGCGTCCGCGAGGCCTTGTTGGACCCTCACTGGCGCCGCGCGATGGAAGATGAGTACATGGCCCTCCTCGCCAACCAGACCTGGGATCTGGTGCCTCGTCTGCCAGGCTCCAACATCATCACCGGCAAGTGGATCTGGACTCACAAGCGCCGGGCTGACGGCACTCTTGAGCGGTACAAGGCTCGCTGGGTTCTCTGGGCTTTACTCAGCGCCCCGATGTCGACTGCGACGAGATCTTCAGCCCGGTGCTGAAGCCGGCTACCGTCCGCACGGTGCTCTCGTTGGCTCTCACTCGCGGGTGGCCCGTGCATCAGCTGGACGTCAAGAATGCTTTTTGGTAATTGATGACAACCAACTTAGGCTTACAAGAGATGTAAAGAGTTGAATTTAGGGTTTTGAATTCCAAGCTTTAGGTTGAGCTCCCCCTTAATGTATGCATGAGTTTTGGAGTTTCGAATCTTGATTATAAGCAAGATTGCATACATTTAGAATGAGCTCCCCCTAAGTTTTGCAATCGGTGGGGTGCCTAAGTGTGTGAAGCAATAAAAGCGTGATGCACATGACAAGATATATCACAAGAATAAAGATAAAAGAATTTGAATGATTATTCATCATAACCATTCCAGATAACATCTCATCACATCAAGAGGGCTAAACACAAAGAAAGAGATAAAACACGAAGGATTTTGCCTACAATCATTCATCACACGAAAGACAAGGGTTTACGACATGGTTCACCACACTTAGGCTTTCCGGGGTTGATCATTAGCAATGTTGGATTCTTGCTTGAACTACTATAGTCAAACCCGGTTTTGTTGTAGGTCTTTGACACCTTGCTAGCATCTTCATTTCCACCTTCACTATCCGACTCATGATTACTTTTGTCTAGGAGCTCTCTCATCTTGTCCAGCTCCTCTTACATCTTCTTCATGTGCTCTTGCTGCTGCAGCTGCAAGGACGCTGTGATCTATGCTGTGATTTGCTCAATGATTTGTTGTTGAGCTGTTGGATCCATATGGGCCAATGTTCCTCCTCACGCAGTGAAGCGTATGTACGAGGGACCTTGCTCTGGTACCAATTGAAAGTACCTGATTGGCCTAGAGGGGGTGAATAGGCCTTTTAATAAAACCTGAAACTCACAAACTTGAACTTGCGGAAGTTAGTAACCAGACCGGAAGTTGCGGTAGTCTGGATCGGAAGTTCCGGTCAGCTAGTGCAGACTTCCTGGGCTTCCGGTTCCCTAAAAGTGCTATGAAATCAGAGAGAAGACAAGTGGGAATTCAGATCTAGTATCACCACACCCTCCTAGAGGTTGTTGAAGTTGATGTTGATCTTCCCGAGCTTCGTTTCCACTCCTAGTTGTGAATCTAAAACACCACCCTATGAAATAGGAGGTAGAGAGGAAAGACAACAGCACACGATGCGAAAAGGGTGGTCGAAGCCACCGCCACAGTAAGACAAGAGATTTAACCCGAGGTTCGGCAATCTCCACTAAGGAGTTCCTATGTCCTCGTTGTTGAGGTGACCACTAAGGTCTGACCACGAAGGTCTCCTCTCTCAAGCGACCACACAGGTCAACTTGAGATATCCACTAAGAATCAAGATATAATACAAACGCTTCGGGGTGCCCACACAAGTAAATCAACACGGGCAACCACGAAGAACGCCCAGCCGGCTAGGGTTCAAAGACCCCAAGAGTAATAAACACAAACCCAGCCAGCAAGAAGGGGGAATCCAAATGCCCAAGTCGTAGATCGATGCTCCCACTCTCTAATCTCACTTCCCTAGCTCAAACAATCGAAGATTGAGGTTCGGAGACACAGGGGGAGAGAGAGTAGGTGAGTCACAACTTAGACAAAGTTGGAAGGCTCAGAATCAGAGTTGTTTTCTATCTCACGCTATGGTTAGAAAGGGGGTCAAGTGATATATATAGAGAGGTACCGGAACTTTCGGTCCGCCCATGACTAACGGTTAGTGCCAGGTCAGGCACACCGGGACTTCCGCTCACTGACCGGAAGTGAATGCTGAAACGCCTCCGCAGAATTCTTACCGCGCGGACTTCCGGTCCTGGTCCGGAACTTCCGGTCCGTATCGGGACTTCCGGTCAGCCACCGGAAGTGAGAACTGAGATGCGAGACACTCCGCAGGGAACTACTGTGCTGACTTCCGGTCCAGGACCGGAACTTCCGGTCAGCCACCGGAAGTGAATGCTGAAACGCGGGCAGGCCTCCCTAGAGTTATCGGAACTTCCTGTCGGTATGGCCGGAACTTCCGGTAGTGCTAATCTTAGCTAAAGGACCAACAACGAGAGCACTCTTTATCCCCATTTTGCCAACTAGTTTTGTGTCCCTCTTGATAGTGTGGTGTTTCCTATTACCCAAACAAAAAGAAAGGAGCTGAAGACCTTGGGTTGAAACGACTTTTGTCCACCAAACGTTAGGGTGCTACAGGTTACTTGAAAGTGTTTATTCAACTCCATCGAATAGGCTATAAAACACTTGAAAAACAGGTTAGTCCCTAAGTTGATTATCATTAATTATCCAAAACCCACAATGGGAGCGAATGCACTTACACCAAGTCAGATACCTCTTTGTTCATCTATCACCATGGCGCTAAGACTGCATACCTACTGCTCTATATTGATGACATTGTCCTCACAACCTCCAGTGAGTCCCTCCTTCGGCGGATCATCGCCTCTCTTCAGCGGGAGTTTGCTATGGAGGATCTGGGTGCAATACATCACTTCCTCGGGGTCACTGTTGAGCCTCATCCTGCTGGATTACTCCTTCACCAGCGGCAGTACACTCTTGATATCCTGGAGAGAGCTGGGATGACTGACTGCAAGCCCTGCTCCACTCCGGTTGACACACAGGGCAAGCTATCAGAGGCTGAGGGTACCCCAGTGACAGATCCCACTGCATATCAGAGTCTTGCCGGGGCACTTCAGTATCTCACCTTCATCCGGCCAGACATCACCTACACAGTTCAGTAGATATGTCTCCATTTGCATGATCCCCGGGAGCCAGACCTCACCGCTCTCAAGCGGATCCTTCGCTACCTCCGCGGCACCGTCGACTTCGGTCTCCTCTTTCACTGACGGTCGTCCTCCACCGAGCTCGTCGTCTACACTGACACCGATTGGGCCAGGTGTTCGGACAGTCGACGCTCCACCTCCGGCTACGCCGTCTTCCTAGGTGGCAAACTGGTGTCCCGGTCGTCTCCCGCTCTAGTGCCGAGGCGGAGTACCGTGCTGTTGCTAACGGCGTGGATGAGGCTTCCTGGCTCCGGCAGCTCCTCGCCGAGCTCCACAGTCCTCTCTCCCGGAGCGCACTGGTCTACTGCGACAACGTCAGTGCAGTGTACTTCTCCAACCCGGTCCAGCACCAGAGGACCAAACATGTGGAGATCGATCTACACTTCGTCCGTGATCGGGTCGCCATCGGTGATGTTCGGGTCCTCCACGTCCCGACCACCTCCCAGTTCGCCGACATCTTCACCAAGGGTCTCCTGTCCTCGACCTTTACCGAGTTTCGCTCCAGCCTCAACATCACCAGTGGCTAGTTGCGTCTGTGGGGGGCTCGTGTGTTGTACTTCTTTTCGTGTTCAGTCTGCAAACTCCACTGCGCCGGTAGTTCAGACTGCGGGGGGTGTTAGAGTATGTGTAATGTAGGCCCATGAGGCCCATGTATGGCAGCTATATTGCCACCCTAATTAGGGTTGGCCCAATACAATAAACCCTAATTCTAACAGGTACAGCTCTGACAACATTACTCCACCAATTAGAGAAACGACCCACTGAAATATCAAGAGCTAATTGTACTATGCCCAAGAGCTGAAAGATCGAAACCCAGACTTGGTGAGCAAACACACAACCAACCAAAAGGTGACTGATTGTTTCCTCAGCCTGATCGCAAAGGGGGCAGGCCTCCGGATGTGGCAGACCCCGTTTTGCAAAGCGGTCGGCCGTCCAACAACGGTTAAGAACCACCAACCAGATGAAAAATTTGCAACGCAGGGGGCCCAACTCTTCCAAATTCTTCTCCAAGAACTGAACTTGATTGTTCCAACGAAGAAAGCTGAATAAGCGGACTTGCTGCTGTATGAGCCTGACGGGGTCAATTTCCACTTAAACTGATCAGGTACATCTTGTTGCAAGACTGTACCTACCACTAAGTCCCAAACCTGAAAATATTCAAGCCAAACTTGCACTGTAAGAGCCCCATTTATATCTCTGACCCACCTTCTATTTTGGAGAGCTTGGACTACGGTGCGCCTCTTGGCAGTTCGTTTAGATACAGTCCTGAACAAGTTGGGAGCTTTTTCTGCCATGGTTTTGTCACCTAACCAGCGATCAATCCAAAACATAGTTTTCTCCCCATTGCCAACTAAGGCATCCACAGCAACGTTAAAAAGAGCTTGAGCATTTTGTGGGGCTTGGATTGGGAGGCCAGCCCATGGTTTTGAAGGGTCCGTCTTTTGTGCCCATAACCAACGGATTCTAAGCGCCCAGCCCATAAGCTCTAGATTATGAGTTCCAAGTCCTCCGAATTCAAGGGGACGCTGCACCCTTTCCCACGCGACCAAAGAATTGCCACCATTAGCTTGCTCCTGCCCCTTCAAGAGAAAACCCCGTCTTTTTTTGTCAATTGCTTTATACACTATTTTGGAAGGTCCATGGCGATCAGCAGGTAAATGGGAGCAGCAGTTAGAACCGCTCTCACCATTACCAACCTCCCAGCTCTGTTCATGAGGGAGGCCTTCCAACCTGGAAGATAGTCAGCTATCTTATCAATTAATGGCAGCAACATCTCCTTGGTTGGTTTGCCAACAGAGAGCAGGAGCCCAAGGTATGTACAAGGGAACTCCTTGATAGAGCAAGACAGGACATCAGCCGTAAGCGCTATCTCTTCTTCAGAACAATGAATAGGAGAAACTGAGCTTTTGGACAGGTTTGTTCTAAGACCAGAGGCATGTCCGAATATGTTAAGAAGATGTCTGATAGTCCTTAGGTCAGTCCTATGAGGCCTCAGAAAAACCACAGCATCATCCGCATAAAAAGAAACTCGATGTCGGGCTTGATGAATGGCAATCGGCTGCAGCAGCTCCTTCATGGTGGCATACTTGATCAAAGAATTAAGAACATCCATGACCAAAATGAACAACATAGCGGATAGGTGATCGCCTTGTCTTAAACCCCGACGATGAACAATATTATCGCCCGGCTCCGCATTCACTAGCACTTGGCTGGACGATGTAGAAAGAATTAGGCAAATGAGATCACGCCAACGCTGTCCAAAACCCAAGCGGTGCAAAACTTCCAACAGAAAGGACCAAGAAACCGAGTCAAAGGCCTTCGAGATATCCAATTTAAAGAGAATATGAGCCTCCTTCGTCCTATATAAGGACTTCACCATCTGCTGGACCAGAATAAAATTATCATGGATGTTTCTTCCTCTCACAAATGCACTCTGGTTTGCCGAGACATGATTGGGAAGCAGCGGAGCCAGCCGGTTAGCCATCATCTTGGTTACCAACTTCGCAAAACTGTGGATCAAACTAATAGGCCGAAAGTCCTTTACCTCCACTGCCTCAGTCTTCTTGGGTAGCAGAGTAATAAAGGCTGTGTTGAGGCGCCCAAAATTGAAAACATGGCCCCTAAAGATGGCATCTAGGGCCATTAATAAATCCCCCTTAGATATCTGTTTCTGATTCTATTCATCTTGAGGTAGCAACAATTATTATAGACACTAATTCAACATCTATCTTTTATGACATCATCAAATTTGCCTTGATAGTGCATTTTTTTGAACCTGTAGTTGTTAATATATTTTTTTTCTAAAAAGGTTGGTCAAAGTTAAGGAAGTTTGACTTAGGACATAGCTGAAGTGAACTATAATTTGGAACAGAGGGACTAATGGTCACGGCGTCACGCAAAATGGCCGAAGATAATGTCGGCTCAATAAACATCCTCTAGTTTTGTCATGTCTCAATACGTACCAATACCTTTTTTTTTTACTTTTTATCCTACTTTTTCTCTTGGTGGGCTTCATCTGTAACCTCCAAACTTGCATGTGATAAAAAAAGAGAGCCTATTTTGTTGCTTTAGATGTGTCCTGACATCATATGCTGTTGTACTCTAGGATCTAGGCACCTTCTGTTGGTTACTTCTATTTCAAATATAGGGGCTTTCTATTGCTCTTAGCACTAAACAATTCAATGGCTAGCCATTTTCTTTTTTCTTTTACAAATATACCTATGATGTTTTGTGTTGCTTCAGTTTTTTATTTGAGAAAACAATTACTTATTCTAATTTGTGAACAGGACAACAAATACAGAGATATCTTGAAGCCGTAGAAATGTATTCTCAGTTGGGATTGCGAACCTTATGTTTGGGGTGGCGTGACTTAAAAGAAAGTGAATATAAGGAATGGTCCAAAAACTTCCAAGAGGCTAGCTGCTCATTGGACAATAGAGAGGTACCTTTTGTGGTTTAACCATTTTCCATTAACATTATTAGTTCTGTCATGTCTCACCAACTCTTACTCTACTGTTGGCTAATGTTACTGTACTTCATTATACAGTTTAAAATGTCCGAAGTTTGTCACAGCTTAGAGCGAGACCTTCATATTCTTGGTGTTACTGCTATAGAGGATCGTCTTCAGGTATACCTTGATCATTAATTACTATCTCTAAGACTGACAACCAGTGGAAACATTTATAGCAAATACACTTGGTACCTTGCCTCATAGATTCTTCTGGCTGGCAGGATGGTGTGCCTGAAACCATTAAATTGTTGAGGAATGCTGGAATTAATGTGTGGATGCTAACTGGCGATAAGCAAAATACAGCAGTTCAGATTGGACTTCTCTGTAACCTCATAACCTCTGGTACTGTGCTATTGCGAGACATTTGGTATCCTTTAAATTTAGCCAGTGGCCATTTGCAACTAACAATAGGAGTTCCCTTCTGCAAATGTTTTCTCCACTGGTCTATTGCAATTTCTTGTCCTATCACAGTATCCCTTTGACATTACTCTGTTGTACCCAAATACCGAGCTCTAAGTTACAAATAGATGCTACTTTTTCAGAGTCTTCTGTTAAATTTGGTGATATATGAGTAAAAGAAATTGAAAAGGTTACCATCTTATCTGTACTCTGCATTCTAGCTTAGTGACCTTATGCATGAAATAGATGGTGAGTAATTGTTTGGTTGTTCCAGGATGTCATCACATGGTGGTTTCTGGAGAAACACGTGTAACAGCTGTTCATATTTCATTTTATTGTGGGACCACACACAAACCTATTTTGTGATATATAAGCACTAATGCATCTGATATCTTTCTAGTCATGAAGTTATGTTCTTCGCATGAGCTGTTTCGGTCTGCTACATGGTTTTACTACTTGATATTAACTATTTGGTAAATTTTATTTTATATTTATCGACCTGTTAGCGAGATCATCACTTAATATCTCACTCCTTCAGAGCCCAATAGTCAATTGTTGTCTATCAGTGGGAAAACTGAGGAGGACATACTAAGAAGCCTGGAGAGGGCATTATTAATTATGAAGAATACATCCGAAACAAAGGTATATATATTGGATTCAAGTAATTAGAACTTCAACAAGTATTTATCATCCCTTTCTGCTTTTCAGAATGGATATTCAGCTTTACCACGGGTCAGTCAGATGCAGAAATGATGCTTTGCATCGAACATACTTCCCTTTCCTATTTGTAGGCTCTAGAGGATTTTCCCTGTCCTGTATTCTGTTTGAACTATATGAACTATATTTGTATTTTTCCCTGTCCTCTAGAGGATGATTTGTTTGTTAAGCTTGAGTTGAGTGCCTCCTCTTAATATGCTTATGCAGGACCTTGCATTTATTTTGGATGGTTGGGCACTCGAAATAATTTTAAAGCATTCCAAAGAGTCTTTTACTAGATTGGCGATGCTGTCAAAAACAGCAATATGCTGTCGGATGACACCTTTGCAGAAAGCACAGGTTTCCCTTTCGTTGTTTATCATCGCTTTTTAATCTACTATTTGACTTGTACATCAGCCCTTAACAAGTGAATGTTCATCAGTCTGCATAGATCATGGTTTCGTACCAAGATATTGGATGGCCTGTTACAGATAAAATAATGTAGGGGAGACTGCTAGGTTGAGTATTGTGCATGCAGCTTAATATATTCTGTTCAGAAGTACAGATAGTCTTGTAATGGACCTTTGTCTGTTTCTTTTGATTTTGAAACATTACATATGATATTGTTATATAGCTGTTGGTTGGATAAATTATGTTGTTTGCATTTGTGCAGCTTGTTGCTATCCTTAAATCGGCTGGCTACCTAACTCTAGCAATTGGCGATGGTGGTAATGATGTTAGAATGATTCAAGAGGCTAACATTGGAGTAGGGATTAGTGGTAGGGAAGGACTGCAAGCTGCAAGAGCTGCTGATTATAGCATTGGGAGTAAGCATACTTCTAGTTGGCACAGATAAATTCTATTTACTTCCAAATATCCGGAAACCTGATTTAATGGTTTTGCTAGCTGGTACAGAAATAGCATATTAACCAACTTCAAACAAGTGCAGACTTCTTTTTTGTCCATTCTCGATGCATTAGTGATTTCAATCTTGCTTATCCATCCAAAAAGGGTACCATTCGCAAGATGAAAATGGTTGCAATTATCCTTTTATTTTATTATCCTTTATGCACTTCACCTCCAAATTTCATTATGTATTATTCTCTTTTTGCAGAGTTCAAGTTTCTTAAGAGGTTGATACTAATTCATGGGCGCTATTCATACAATCGAACAGCATTTATTTCACAGTACTCTTTCTACAAGTCACTTCTTTTATGCTTTATACAGATTCTGTGAGTCTATTCCTTCTAATGCTTGTGCCATTGGCTGCATTTTTCATTACAAGCTTATGCTACTGTTTGCCACTTTGGCATGGGTTTTGTGGGTACAATTAATCACTTGAGTCCCCTGTTAGGTTTGCCTTTTTGTCGGGGCTATCTGGGACTAGCTTATTCAACTCAATTAGCTTGATGGCTTATAACGTTTTCTATACAAGTCTACCCGTGATGACTATAATCTTTGACAAGGATATCTCTGAAACAACAGTTATGCAGTACCCCCAGATTTTACTGCATTCTCAAGCTGGGAGGTAATATAATTTTACCTTTCGTTTCCTTTGATTTTTGTGGTAACTTCTTGTAAATGTACCATAAAGCTTGTGTGCATAAGTTTTGCTCATATGAGTAGTTCCATCATCTTGCCAGGCTTTTAAATCCCACTACATTTTGTGGATGGTTTGGGCGCTCACTATATCACGTAAGATAATGCATCTCTCTGTTCCTTTGTTATTTTTATCTGGAATTGGCACACCTCACATCTTAGTGAAGTGCTACTTTGGGATTATTGAAGGTCAGGGAGTTATTCCGTTCAAGTATCTTGTTCTGGTAGCAATTAGTGCAATATCTGATACGCACATTACTTGTCTAATGAACACCTTCTTACTTTACAACTTTTATTCTCCGACAGACATGGGCATGCAGATGCACTTATGGGTAGATATATGAATCAATTAGTATTATATGTATATGCTGTGTACACGGTTGCTTCATCACTGCGTCTAGTGCAAACTATAATTTGATCTTTTAATCTTGCTGTATGTGACATGAATTTGAATGACCTCATTTGTGCCTTCTGGTCTTTCACTGCATAGTGAAGGAGAATATAATTGGTGGAATATTTGATATATTGCATTGGGCCTTATGAGCTGATTATATAGGGTACATAGGACTAGCATCTTATGTGGGTACACAATATGGTACTATTTCTATTTACTCTAACATCCCCCCGTAGTCACAGCTGGAGCGCTATAGACGGGAGAAGAAACTGATAAGTAACATCCCCTGCAGTCATAACAATCGATGTGTTGCGTATGCTATGGCTGGCAAAGAAGCCGATGAGTCCTCATGCAAGGTGGTAGCCCTTTGTGCCGATGTCGAGGTAGCCGAGCGTAGTTGTGGTTGGGTTGCGTGTCGATGGAACTGCAGGCACACAAGGGGTGCCATGGTAATGATGGAGACGCGTTGAGACAATCATCGTGGGAGGGGGTGATGCCGAAGTCGGTGCATTCAGGAGCGTCGTCGAAGAAAGGCGGTGACGCAATCGAGGCAGACGAGGTAGGAACGGGAGGGTTGATGCCGAAGTCGATGCCAAAGTCAAGCCGCCTGAGCACCGAGGCACAGCTGGATTTGCCAAATCCAGCAACACGTCAGGGACAAAAAGCACGCGTCGACGCGTCGATGTTGCCAATACCAAGCGTACAAGGGAGAGGGTCCCAACCGTGTGGTTGTGCTGGACAAAGAAGCAGGTCTCAGCGACGATGCGGGTAGTGGCAGCTCGAAGACGAAGACCCAATCAGCAGGATGAAGACCTTGTGCAGATGGATGGCGCAACAGGGATTGCGCAGCATAGTCGTCAATGCACAGGTGACGACAATGTAGATGCAACGGCGAAGCGGACACACGGGCGATGGTGCTGCGGCCCGATGAGGCGACACAACAACCCTGTTGCTCGGAGAAAATGCGCGTAGTACTCGGAGACGGTGTCAGCGAAGTCGATGCCGATGTCGGAGTAGAATGCACGAGGTTGACGGACGGCGGGCAACTCAATGCTATCTGTGATTGGGCAAACCAAAAAGATACCCTACTAGGGGATAGGGTGTACCCAGCAAGACGACATGACGGCGGCGGTGCGTCCCGATCGGGCGGCGCAAGGCGCACAGCGGGTCACGAACACGCGGGTCGAAGGTGCCAACGCGCGTCGACGAGGTGGAGATGGGCAGATCCGCCTGACAACAGCGACACGCCAGATCTGGCTGCCTCCATGACAGCGCAGGGTGGAGGTGTGTGGCCGGCCCTGGCCGCCACCACGGTGGCATGGGACGGGGCGAGATCCATTTGCTTCCATGCATGAAGATCAAGTGTTGATGGTGATAGCCGGCGGTGAGCCCGGGGACGAGGCGACGACGGTAGCTTGGCGATGACGTAGGGTAGATCTCGATCTGCTGTGCGACGATGACGATGCCATCCGGATCAAATAGGATCGGACGCCTAAACAGGGGCGCTGCCCCGGGCGGAGATCGACCTCTCCGGGGGGTGGGGGGGGGGTGCAGTGCGGAAGCACGGCGGCTAGGTTTAGGCTCTAAACCTAGGCGAATGATACCATGAAGGAGAATATAATTGCTGGAATATTTGATATATTACATTGGGCCTCATGGGCTGATTATATAGGGTACATAAGACTAACACCTTATGTGGGTACACAATATGATACTATTCCTATTTACTCTAACACATAGGCCTGTGTAGATGCATTTTGATTTTTATTCTCTTTCATGAAACTGTTATTGTTCAATTTCAGGCACTGGTCGTTTTCTTCATTACAATATGTGCCTACTCAGATGAGAAAAGTGAGATGCAGGAACTCTCAATGGTAGCACTGTCCGGATGCATTTGGTTACAGGCTTTTGTTGTAACAATGGATACAAAGTAAGTTTTCATCAGGTTGCAACGGATACATCAGAAATAATTATTCATGTAGATGAAATATTACTATTCTGTTTATTTCCTTCAGCTTATTTGGTCCACATGTGTCTAGACTGACATTGTCTTCTGGGTCTTCAGCTCATTCACTTACCCACAAATCTTTCTCATCTGGGGAAACTTTGTGGCCTTCTACATGATCAACTTAATACTCAGTGCCATCCCAAGTCTTCAACTGTACACAATCATGTTCCGCCTGTGTAGCCAACCTTCATACTGGATCTCCATGGCTGTAAGTCCAACTATTGTCTAACCATACTTCATACCATGACAACTACAGCTTTGGCCTGACCCTTATTCATTCCACTTTCCACTTTATGATGAAACATCTCGTCCCTCCCAGCTGACGGTTGCAGTAGGAATGGGACCAGTGGTGGCTTTCAGATACTTCAAGAACCTGTATCAGCCAAGCGCCATTAACATACTTCAGCAGATCGAGCAGAGCAATGGATCCATCCAAACTTCTGGAAATCTGGAAGCGGCAAGAGCCAATCTCACTAACCTACTGACTGGTTCACGTAAAAACAGGGATTCTAATTATCACCCTCTGCTTTCAGATACTGCGGTGTCTGCAAGGTGATCCATAAGTGGCAGTGTCAGGCCCCAAAATTTTCATTTGGGATGCGAGTAGAAAACACCTAGTAAAATAAATGATTTAGTTTTTTTTTTCTAAATTTTTTCAAGCTTTAGCTAGTTTGTTGTCAATCTAGTAGACGAAAGAAAATAATTTTATAAAACATTTACAAATTAATATAAACAAGTAATAGTAATAATAGTAATAGTAATAATAATAGTAGTAGTTGTAGTAATAATAATAATAATTAATAATAATAATCTCTACTATAACTGATCCATCGAAATTATGCTTCGTTCACCCAGAAAACCACCCCTGCTGAGGGCTTGAAATATTGTGTACCCAGAAAAACGTACATAAGATTCTGTCTCTACCAAAATCAACGTTCTAACAGCTGTAGAGAAAAGTTTGAAGTCTGCATCAAACTTCCTCTCCCACGCTCCTTCCCCCTCACGCTCAAACCTGCGCGCGACATTAGGCTGCCACCCTCTCGCGTGCTACATCAGAATGCCCCCCTCTCTTCTCGACACCTGGGTGTGGCAAGAGGTCAGTCTTGCCCTCAGCAACAGGTCGGCCGCCGCGCGCAGCAGCAGGCTACCATCCTCTCCGAGCGGCAGCAGACCAGTGCCCTATGATCCGCGGACTACTACATACGGCTGATCTTCTGCCCAGCGAATTCGCCACCAACCGCCGTGCAGCCGTGCCTCCGATCGAGTCGCCGTGCTGCCGCGCAAGGTCCTCTCCGTGCCGCCTCGTGCTGAAGCGATCCCGCTCTAGCCAATTGACGGCGCGAGATCGAAAGGCCTCCATGTGATGTCAGACTGCCGCCCAGCCACCGTGCATCCACGTCACATCCACTACGGCTGGTAAAGTGGTAATGCCGCTTCGGCCAATTGACAAGCATTTCACATGGTACCTGACCTGGGAAGCAGCACCAAGACAGAAGGAAGAAAGATCGTGACTAGTTGCGGCGAGTTAGCATGTACTAATCTCTTTGTTTCACCTTTTTTGTTACATCATTAAGAGGGTGTTTAGGACTGCTCTACAAATCTGCTCCACAAATTCCATCGTGGAACAGCTCCACAAAAAAAATTGAAGTTTGTGAAGTATCTCTTTAGGTGCTCTCACAACTCTACCTTTTTTCTCGAACTTAGTGCGTGAAGCTAAAACCGTTTGGCTAAAAAACGTGGAGCAGAACTGAAAAATATAGAGCAGAGCAGTCCCAAACACCTCCAAGCTCATGTATATTTTAACTCATTAGGCAAACTTCCACCGTGCAATTGTTAACAAAATTATACAGGTACTAATTCTTGTGTTATGGAGCAAGACACCCCAAGTATGTTGATGCACAGGGAAATCATCATTCAGGTAAATATAGTCTAAACTGCTTGAGATTAATTTATTTTAACCCATTGGACAAACTTCCACCGCGCAACAGATAACAAAATTATACAGGTACTAATTCTTGTGCTATGGAGCAAGACACCCCAAGTATGTTGGACAAGGAAATATCCCACCAGATGGACAGGGAAATCATCATTCAGGTAAGTATACACCGACCTGCTTGAGATTAATTTATTTTATCTCATTGGGCAAACTTCTACCATGCAATTGATAACAAAACTATATAGGTACTAATTCTTGTGCTATGGAGCAAGATGCCCCAAGTATGTTGGACAAGGAAAATATCCCACCAGATACACAGGTAAATCATCATTCAGGTAAATATAGTCTAAGTTGCTTGAGTTTTACTGTGACCTATTCGAACCAGCACATGAGGGTTGGGATGGTGAGGAAGATGCCATGGACAGTGGTCATGGATTGCTCAACAAAGACTTATATCATGATGATGGTGATGGAGTCTGTAACCGACATTCGCAAGGTACTACGACGATAACTATTGTAAACATAGCATAAATCATTCGTAAAGCATATGTATAATATTATTATATTAATTAATTGGCTTGCTATAATGTCTCGAACATAGGTCCTAATTATGCGTCATATCGCGTCCTTGCGGAGGGCCCAGCTGCAAATAATAATGTGATAGTTCATGATCCGTATGAATTCATCTACCAGAACCTGCCACCAAGACATATATTAAGAAATGTCCCTGACTGTAGTACTGTGGTGTGATGTGGTTCCAGTATGAGACATCTGGGTTTTGTTGTAGAAAGGGAAAAGTACAAATACATATACCAGAGGTTCCCACAGAGCTGAAAAGGTTATTCACCAGTCAAGTTAATGATGAGGCCAAATATTTTAGGAAATATATGCGTTATATCAACTCACATTTCTCTTTTACAAGTCTAGGGGTGACGACTGATGATAGAGAAAAAAGTACCTAATTTCTTTGAATCATAGCAAGATTAAAAATATTTTAAATGAGAGTCTAGAGATGGATCATGAATGCTTAAATATGGCTACTCGGATGGCTGCGTGCAACCAACATATGGTGCTGAAGAAACAAAAATACCACTTCATGGACCCCAAGTTTGTTGTAAGTTGATATATAAATTTATTGTTTATCAAAGGCTTACAACAATTGTATAATTAATTAAAAAGATATTTTTTGCACAAACGTCAGGAAATAACTGGTTTGGACGAGATCCACGATGTTGTGGCATAATTGACAATAATTGACAAGGTATAGTACAAGAAATTAAGAAAGGTACTAGAGTGTAGGCCGGACATGGAGTACAAAATTAAAGATTGTAACACCGTAAGTTATGTTATATGTAATATTGTACAAAATTAATTTATTTTGTTTAGCACTTATATTCTCTATGTTTGTTTTTAGATTCTACTACCATATTATCAAAGCAGACCGTACACTTTATTCGTAATGTACATGGAAAACAAAACCGTGTACATTATGGACCCCTTTAAAGATGGTGTATGTTTCAAGGGTTATGATTAAAGAGTGGCATATGTACCTACATTCTACACTATTGCTAGAATGTTCAGTCTCACCATGGGGCTATCTAATTCTAAATAGAACGACAATATTTATAATTGGAAGAAAGAATACCCTACAGGTGTAACAAATGTTACACATAATAAATATTGGTAACTAGTTGTAATACATGTCATCTATTAAATTACAAAAAATAGTTATTTCATTTATGTACATCGAATAAACAAGTGACCTTGTCCAGGAAACTACGAGGCTTTCTTATATACAATTTTATGAAGTTATGGGACGATGAAAGATTGCCACCGATCAACACCGTAAGCATACATGGTCTCTTGCTATATATTGTACACTACACAGAAAATAATAACTTATTACTATTATCTATACCATGCACACTCTCAACTTCACTGAGGATGGAATTCTTGGTAGATGTTTTGACGAGTCGTGCAAATGAATGTTTCGACAATATCCCTGAAGATCTCCAATACATGATTAAGGAGTTAGGCAGAATATAACTTAGATGGTTTAATATTAGAAATAACATTCCTACGCATTCTTATATGCAAAACTATTTCCAAATTATATATAGCCTCGAAAATAAATGTAAAAAAATTGGACTATGCAAATATAATTTTATTGTTTTAAGATACATTCACAAGATAAAACCATAGCGTTAGCACGAGCATTATACTAGTAATAGTAATAATAATAGTAGTAATAATAGTAGTAGTAATAGTAGTAGTAATAGTAATAGTAATAGCAATAGCAATAGCAATAGCAATAGTAAAAGTAAAGTTAAAACTTATGTTTTTAAAATTTCTAAAAAAGGTTTGAGTTTTAAAAGTCTCCAAAAAAGTAATTTAAATATAATTTATGAAATCATAGTCAAACTCTCTTTGATCCTTGTGTGACTAAAATATTTTTGATTTCATGCCAAATCTTTGACCATTCATTATGCATGCCACATTCTCACAACGTGATCACATTTTAGTTCTTGAACAAAATATTGATGTCCCTAGCAAACTCATTTTTTTCCTCTTCTTTTCTCTTTTATATATATATATATATATATATATATATATATATATATATATATATATATATATATATATATGGAAATTCCTTTGTACACGTACGTGTAGTTACTCTCATCTTCATAAACTACATTGTGTATGTATTCATACTTTATATATATATATATCCTTTGTCTATATACTTAATCCTTTGCACATCATAAATCATAATCATTTCGACAACAAAAAACAAACAGGCCTCCACGTTCTATTTTTTATCTTTTTTCTATCACAATTACTTTCTTCTAATAATGGCTCAAGAAGTCAAGATCCATCATGTCAAGTATAGGGATGAAAACAGATCGGATATGGACGAATATCACTGATATCATATTTGTTTTCATATTTTTGGTCGGATTCGGATTCGAACACAGATAATGTCAATTATGTCAGATAAGATATGATTAGATGTCTACATTATAAATATACGATTTAAGATATGGTATCGGAAGTTGAATATTTGGATTCGGATACGGACAGATCTAAACCTGTCTTAACGAATTCGGTCTCGAATACGGTCAGAAAATATGCATACCGTTTTCATCCCAGCACGCAGCAGTTAACCTCTCTCAGCCCCCCACTAGTAGAAAAGGTACAATGCTGACGCCCCATTTTTATACCATAGGTGGTTTTGGTTATCATGCGCCTGTGGTATAAAAAGGGCGGTGTCAGAGCTGCCAACCGCCTGTGAAGATGTGTTACTGCAGACAGTTAACTTAAGCCAACCACCTGTGTAAATGTAACATTTACACAGGCGGCTGTCTTAAGCCATCCGCATGTGTAAACAGCCGCCTGTGAAGTTAATTTATACAAACGGTTGTCTTATCCAACCGCCTGTGATTTTTTGGGTATAAATACCCCTTCCTCCTCCTCGAGCAGCATTGTATCTCATAGCCACCTTCCATTGGAGGTTCCATTGGAGGTGATTTTACAGGTCTAGATGTTTTAAAATACAAGAGGAGAGGTTTTGATCTTGATTTCTTGGAAGGAGGTTTCCAAAAAAGGTTAGTTTATGTCCCTATTGCCTCAATTTGCTCATTAATGCTCAATTAGAGCAACTTTTTGGATCTAGGGTTTCACTATAAGTGTGAGAGAAGAATAGCTAGCTTCTTGTCTTTATTTATTAAGATGGTTAGATGAAGTTGCTCAAGATGGTTGGATAATGCCTCTCATCTCTCCCTTTTTCATGTTTGCTTCTCAATTTCAGCTAATTTACGCAAGATTGAATCAATGGTGTGTTCTTGTATATTTATGTAGAGAGAGACAAATGTAGATTTTTTATTTTTCAATTATGTGGTACTTCAATATCTCTCCTTATTTCTCAATTTATTTTTTCCACATCTATATATTTCTAATGAATTGTGTGTTTCTATAATTATGCTATGTACTTAGATTTTTTTAATTATGTAACCTAGTTTTTTCCTTTATTCCCAAGCTAAACCATAAACCCTAGCTAATAAACCCTAGATAAATCTTATCTAAACCTTAGATCATGAATGGTGTTTTACAGGTAGTGATGTAGAGCTCATTCTGGATGTATAATTTATTAAGACTAGATCCATCATACATAACTGAGGTCTAGAGGTTTATTGATGCTCCTAAGAATCATGCTTCAAGAACAAGAAAGACACACATACATTGTCCATGCATGGATTGCAGAAATTTTGCTGTATCTGATGACATTCAACAAATCCTTACTCATCTGGTCCGTCGAGGATTTATGAAGGATTACTTGATTTGGACAAAGCATGGAGAGGGTAGCTCTGTGTCTTATGCAACTGGAATTCCTACGAACATCGATCGATAGTCTAGAAGTGCTTGTTGACGGGTTTGAGTTCGTACACGAGACAAAACAAACCTGACACCGATGGTCTAGCCACTGAACATGTTGTGCCAAATGTTCCTGATCATGGTTTCACTAGAGGAAATGAAGATGGCACCGAAACTAATATGGCCACAGAAGATACAAAATTTCTAGAGGCAATGTTGCGTCGTCATGCGGAAGATCCATCAGTGTTCTTCATAAAATGTATGGAGGCCCTGATGAAGGTAGCATAAGGGCCTTTGTATGATTAGTCCAAGGGTTACACCACAGAATTCACGACGTTGTGGTCTGTGCTAAAGTTGTTAGTGTGCAAAGCTAGATATAGTCTTTCTGATGCTGGCTTTGATGCGTTCTTGAGCATTATCATAGACATACTTCCTAAGGATAACAAAGTGCCTGCTAACACGTACTATGCCAAGAAGCTAATCAGTCACTCACAATGGGTGCTGAGAAGATCCACACTTGTAGAAATAACTGTATCCTATATCAAGGTGATGATTATAAGGACTTGGACAGTTGTTCCAGGTGTGGTGCAAGTAGGTACAAGACAAATAAAGACTACATAGATGAAGAGTGTGCTGCCTCTGTGTCTAAGAAAAAAATGAAAGAATACCCAACAAAAGACCCAGAAGAGTAGTTCAAAACCCACCGGCAAAGAAAAGGAAGAAGTAGACTATTATGCGCAGAAAAAGATTCCTACTTTGGTGATGTGGTACCTTCATGTGGTCGATCGATTGAGGTGTTTGTTTGCTTACCCAGAGGATGCCCAACTTATGAGCTGACATGCTTCTAATGAGCACAAAGACAATAGGAAGCTTTGGCACCCAACCAATGGCCAGCAGTGGAAAGATTTCAATGAAAACCACAAGGACTTTGCAGGGGAACCAAGGAATGTTAGGTTCACACTAAGTACTGATAGAATGAATCCATTTGCTGAGAGGAGCAGCAAGCATAGCACATGGCTGGTGATCCTCACCATCTACAACCTTCCTCCATGGTTGATGCAAAAGTGAAAGTACCTTTTGCTAACCATCCTTATCTCTAGACCTACACAACCTTGAGTTGATATGGATATTTTCTTGGAGCCCTTAATGCAGGACATGAAGATACTATGGGAAACAGTTGTTCAAATGTTGGACGAGTACCGCAAAGAATCATTCATGCTCAGAGCAATTATCTTTGTTACGACCAATGACTACCCTACTCTATTTACACTATTAGGGCAGTTAAAGGGGAAGCTTGGTTGCGTGGTATGCATAGATGGCACCACTTACGTGTACCTTACTGCATCTAAGAAGATAGCGTACATGAGGCACAGACGCTTTTATTGAAAGAACACAGCTACCAATAGAAAAAGATGGATAAGTATTTTGACAATAATATTGAACTACATTCTGCTGCTTCATCATGTAACAGTAAACACAAAAGAGTTTTTAGCATAATCAGCAAACTCAAATTTGTTTTTGAGAAGAAGACAAAAGATGGAAAACAAAGAAAGAATGTAAAACCAGCTCTAGGGGCTACATTCAAGAAGAAGTCTATTTTCTTTGAGTATTTGGAATACTGGCGAGAGTTAGACATACGCCACACGATCGATGGTATGCATGTTCAGAAGAACATGTTTGAAAGTCTAATTGGCAACTTGCTAGACATGAAGAGCAAGACAAAGAAAGGACTAAATTCACGCATGGACATGGTACAGTTAGGCATAAAAAACGTCACCCTGTTCGGCTAGAAAATGGCAAGTACCACCTCCCTGCAGCAAGCTACAACCTCAACAATGATGAGAAACATGCAATGTGTGTGTGGTTAAAGAAATTGAAAGTCCCATCTGGATTCTGGTCGAGCATATGGAGTATTGTGTCAATAAAAGACCTTACACTTACCAACTACAACTCACATGATTGTCATATCATGCTAACTACTTTCCTCCCTATTATCATTAGGGCTATAAACCCAGTGTGGATAAAGGTTGCAGTCACACGGTTGTGCTACTTATTCGATAGGATCTCACAGAAGGTGATAGACCGTGATGAGTTGGCGTCTCTTAAATAATTTGCAATGGAGACAGTGTCATAGTTTGAGATGTGTTTCCCCTCAGCATTCTTCGATATGATGGTTCACCTTGTGGTGCATTTGGTTCCACAAATAGAGGCACTGGATCCTATGTATTTCCATGAGATGTGGATGTATAAGCATTTCATGTCAACACTAAATGGCTATGTATCAACTCATGCTCGTCTAGAGGCATCTATGGTAGAGGGGTACTTAACTGAGGATGCTATTGAGTCCGGAGGTCCATTCTGCAACAAGGTCCTAAAAGACTAGGTTGCAATAGGTCTACCTCCATCACAACACGAGGGTAGGCTAACTGTAAGAGGGAGAATGGGAAAGAAAACATTGCTCCCAAATGATTACAATACAGTTCTCGAGGCACATCACAACGTCCTACATTAGCTATCAATAATGGAGCCTTTGATCAACCAACACATTAAAGAGGTTTGTGAACATAATCATGGGCGCACGGAAGACTGGTTAATGAAGGAACACAAGAATTGGTTCACTTCATGGCTAAGGGAGTAGGACATACCAAATGAGGAAACACTTGAGGAATGCACCATCAAGATGTTAGCATCTAGACCATCACGCCAGGTCAGGACATGGCAAATCTATGACATTAGTGGCTTCATGTTCTGTACCAAGTCTAAGGACCAAAAGAGCATGACACAAACAGTGGGGTTCGATGTGACGCCATAGACTCTATAACTGGTGAGGAAACTACATACTTTGGCTTCGTGAGGACATATGAGAACTACACTATGGTACATTTCAGATCCCTGTGTTTCGATGTCAATGGGTTGAAGACAAACATGTCACAATGGAAAACTATGGGGTCAGAGTTCTTGATCTAAGTAAGGTAGGCTACAAAGATGATCCGTGGATAATGGCTAATCGTGCTGCACAAGTCTTCTATGCTGAACAGATCCTATCTCCTAATGATGAAAAGAAAAGTACCAATAAGCCAAAGCATGTAGTTTTCCATAGAAATCAACAAGCCATAGGAGTTCATGGTGTATCTGACCTGGATGAATTTAACCAGTTCAGTGACATGTCTCTCTTTGTAGATGACCATCCAATAAAGATAAGGAATATTGAGCAAAACATTCCACAAAGCTCGTTGCCCTGGGTGCGTCACGATGGATAATGAAGAACAGTAGTTGCCAAGATTTTATTTGTCATTTGCTATGTAATCCATTTATGATAAAATATGTACCTTATGCTATGTGCCCTTCTCTATTTCTATATATAAGACCCTATGCTTATTTCACCTTCATGAAATAAAGTGAGAAAAATTGGATGAATGGCTTGGTCACCAAGCTTTATTGAGTCCATGAGCATTTTGATGTCGTATTGGTCTCAAACTTTTTTCCAAGGCTTACTAGTGCCATTGATATTCAACCCAAGTTTGGGTTTTTTCTGATGTGGTTTGGTACTTTATCCAGTTTAATTGAATTTTCGCACGACATCACCAGGTAATTAGCGCTTGAACTGAGTCTACCCCTGAAATGACTCCAAATGGTGCCAAACTTCTCTATAGGGTCTCATCTACCCTAGGAAACAAAACTTTGTTGTGGTTAGTGGAAAAACCTAGTGGGATCTAGGTGTAGTCCACCATTTTTCATCTTATTTAGCACGAAGAAAAAACCTGAGATCTTGTGTGGGGTCATCATTTGGGTGTAGAAGCTTACCAAAAAATTTTAAGACATTTGGAGATAGGCATAAGATACATGCTTCATAAACGTAGAAGAGCCCTTCCACCGAACCATGCTCAAACATATGGGTTCCTCAGCTTTATATTATCAATAATAAATTGCACGAAGGAATATATTTTTCATAGCAGTTACACACTATAATAAAGCTAACAAAATTGGATTCATATTTTTTTGGTATTCCTAGAATTGTTTATGTATTAAACAAGATATGAGGCACATATTCAATTTAAATCATTTTAAATAAAGCTGCATACAAAAGTACCTCAAATATGAAATTTCGTATTTTTAACATGTGTATCGAGTCAAGAAGAACACAACAAAAGTTTTTTTCGACAAATATTTTTGAAGATATAATTTTTTGAATCATTTAAACAATTTCTAAAAATATATATAAGAAAAACCTAAAATAAATTGAAAATGCTTTTCTACATGCGTGTTCCTTAGGAACTGCCTGTAGAAATGCGTTTTTACAGGCGGCCCTTGTAGTGAACCGCCTTATAAATGGTTTCTACAGGCGGCGGTCAACACCAACCGCCTGTAGAGACCGTTTCTACAAGCGGTGGTCAACATCGACCGCTTGTAGAAACGCACAATGTATATATTCCAACTTGTCCGCCCAAAAATTTTCTATGTCCTGGCGCTCAGTTCATTTGAAACGACGCCGGCAGGCTGTCCAAATCTTCCACACCGCCGCCGCCGCCCTCGACACTGTCTAGCCGCCACCCGTCTTCCTCTCACCCAGCCGCCGCATCGAGCACTACGGTGAGATTCTCTTCCTCGCTCTCTCTCTCTCTGCGCGTGCGCACTTGACGGCGGTGGCTATGGCATGCGGCGGCGGGCCCGGACGGCGAAGGGGCGGGCGCGGTGGTGGTGGCGGACTACTGTTAATCCCAAATTTTGGCAAGTCAAGAAGCTGCCAGTGGGCCTGCTTCGCAAAAGGCGGGACATCCAGATGAGTGGATCGACTAAACGAGAGGCGTGGCAAGATTAGTCGATCAGAAGGATACCGGAACAAGGCAAGATGAGGGGAACGTGTCGGGTTCAATTAAGAAAGGGAAAGTCAAAGTCCAGGTTACCTTTTTGAGGAAAGAGTCGTATTAGGATATGAGACTTGGACTTTAGACTATAAATATTAGAACCGACCAAATTATAAGAGTTCAAGTGTAGAAACGATCAACTAGCAATCAAGTTTCCAGACTTGAGCCCATATAATCCCGGTAGTCAACTGAAATCACGAAGGACTTCAAACCAACTTGCAACAAACCAAGATCGTAATAGTTCAACATAACACAGCGAATGTTACATAGTCATTCATTGCCGTCGAAGCGGCACCACATCGGAGTTACTTAGTTATTACAACACAAGTTTGTAGTAGCGGAAGCAAAATAGTTTACACACACGTTCCAAAGTTCATTTCACAAGTTCTTGTTTCTACCAGAGTCTCATGCCATCCATCAAAAGCAACAGGTACGAAGTAGTTAGAGAACCGTGCCCAACGGTTTAGTCTTCATCCCCAGCGGGATGGAGACAGGTCTTGCAGAAGCCATCATAAAAGATATCATCTGCAACAGGTAGGAATAAACCCTGAGTACGAGAATGTACTCAGCTAGACTTACCCGTCTAGTAAAATATAAAAGACACCAAGGATCATGCTAGGCTAAGTATAAAGTGTAGCTGGCTTGACTCAATATTTGCCAAAAGCTTAAGTAGATACTACATCACATGTAAAAGCATCATATGAATCATCATTAGCCTATCACTAGATTAGCACCTGGACTACAACACTTTACTTGATTATTACAAACAATAATAACCATATCAAGTTCATCATATGCTCTTCCTTGCTATCATCATCATGAGGAACCATTGTTCTTTAGTGAATGCTACGTTTGCCGCTGCTCTGTCAAGTTCTCACTATCCGGGAGAGACGGCGATTCGAATCGATTCCTATCCAGTTGGAGGGTTATTCCTAGCACTGAACCAAGCATCCCTCGTCGGAGAGCCAGCGGGTCACCTTTGGTACGACTCAGAAATCGCGGCTTCGACCAGCGCCGCACTCCCAGGGCTGCCATTCTGCTAGGACGATCAGGACTTTTAATCACCTGCCCTTGGTCTTACGCCAATGGCCCCCCGCACAACGCACTTCCTCCAGTAGTGCGCACTTTATACTTGCCGGTCTTTTGGCCTGAGTCATACTACTAGGCTTCGCGGTCGGAACGAGTTATCCGGTCAACTAAGTGTTAGGCATGCGATCAACATGACAAGAGGACGTACAACGATCGGTCCTTAGCTGCCACAGACGGAGGTACTACAACCTTGCAAAACCCCGTCTAGCTTAAATCATTTTAATCAGGTTCTTTCCACGATAGCACATATAGACAATCGTGATCCGACACAACCCTATCTCGCGCAGGTGACAGTACATCACCCGACTTCTACCGATTAAGCATGGCTAAGCTGCTACTCGATCCTAACTCTACAACTAGGTGGTGGTAAGATATCTGGACAAGGAATGAGTATCATGCAGCAAGAGTTTCATCACAACTCCTATACGTAATGCAACAATAGATATAACATATTCAAGTTGACTTTCAAAATTAAAGTGGGAGACTTAAGATGCTCCGGGGCTTGCCTTTCACGAACGATGCAGGCTCATGATTAGGGCACTCGATCTCCTCTTCGGGCTCCTCGTGTCTGGCTTGCTGGACCTCCGTCTCCGGATTGATCTCCTGACCTTCGGGGTTCACCTGGAGCTCGAACGCAGTCGTCACTTCCGGTGCACCTATTGCATGCATAATGAATAAGAAATGTGTGCATACTAGATGAGGATGAAGGCTTGATAGCATAATTAAAACATCACTGGACACTCATTTACAGAGTAACTTTCATAACAAGTTCACACAAGATGATTAACTAGTTAGCAATATTACCAAGATAAACTACAACAGCAATGACCAACATAACAGTGCAGCTCAAGGAATAAATCATAACTGGAGCTATACAGATCCAACAAATATAAATGAGGATATTCCGGAAAGCTTATGAAATTGTCTACATTTCATCTTTAGACATCACAGCAAGATTTCCAAGTCAAACTGGTCACTTAAACAAAGTTCAAGGTTCTGTCCCAGAAAAACAGAGAACACCTATTTCTGGAACCTAACTTGGAAAAGCCATAACTTTTAGACTACTGGACCAAATGATCCCAAATTTAAACTACAGTTAGTTCATAAAGTTTACAACAACTTTAATTCAGACAAGTCTTCCAGAAAACCAAGTTATCAGCACACAAAGGTCAAGTTACTCCCTTGCTGTCCAGGACAGCTTTTAACCCTTTAATTAATTATTTAACGACCTAGCCAAATCATAATTAGTGTCAACCACATGCCTTATAAGCACAAGCATACTATAAGATTACCAGAACATCACATGTTAACGACTAAACATATAATAACATGGCATTTATTAAATTAATTCCACAAAAAGACATAATTACAAGATACCAGCAAAAGTGCTCAGAAAAAACTACAAAAATTACACAAGCACAAGCATAGCATCTTGACATTACCATAAAATTTTCAGAACAAATGCACATGCCAATTTTAAGATAAGCATTTAACATGTGACAAGGTGCTTATTTCATAAATTAAGAAATATAGCTTAGATAGTGTCAAACAACAGATTTCAGATTACTTACATGTTACTATCACCATAAACAAGGTTGACACCAAAGTAGAACACCAGCATAAGCACCAAACATTTATTATGATTTAAATAAGAAAACAAGCCATATCACAAACTCCAATTACATATCACAGTTACAATACTCCAAAAATCATGAAATAAGTATCATAGCATTCTCATAACAATCAGAGCATAACAAAAAAATTTCACAGCAAAAGGAGCAGTATAACAAAAGATATGAATTTACACATAAATAACAAGATTAAATAATAACAATTATTTTTCCCAGAAAACATGGTACATTTTATATTTTTCATAAAAACTAGCCATCTCAAGAAACATCACAAAATTTGTTTCACAATTTTTGGATCACAGAAACTGAAGATATGATTTTTGCAAGAATGCCAAAAATCTGGATTTGAATAAAAGAAAAGGAGGGAAACGACGTGTCACTAACAGCGGGTCCCGCATGTCAGGTTCGTCTTCCTTATGACCGAGACGACATTCACTGGCGATTTCTCTGCGACGGCGAGGTCCCCGACAAAACCAAGGGCACCATCGTGATCCCTAGACCCTTGCGAACCGATTGACCCCCTTTTCCCCACGGCGGAGCCACTGGAGAGGGCTTGCCGTCGACCATGGCGGCTCGGCGGAGGTGCTCGGCGTTACGCCGGAGCTCTCAGGCCGGTAGAGTGCGACCTAGGGTTTCCTACAGCACCAGTGAACTACGGCGAAGCTTCCTAGGTAGGTGACTAGGCTTGAAACGGTGTGGAATGAGCTGGCCACGAGAGAGCCGAACTCCGGCGGAAACACGGCGGCGCTGCGCGTCGTGTCCGACGACGGTGAGTGCGGTAGAGCGTCCTCTAAGTGGCGCAAACGTTCGCTAAGGACCTAAGCTACCTCTAGGACCTAACCAGAGGAGACGAGACGCTCCGAGGAGCTCAGCATTGAGTTCGCCGGAGAAGAAGGTCACAGCGACCCGATTTGGGGGAAGTCAGAAATGTCGCCTCACCGGCGGGTTTCACGGCGAGTTTGCGGGTGGAGGATGGAGAGTGGGTCACGGCGGAGCTGTGGGCGAGTTTTGGTGATAGCAACGCAGCGAGGAGCGTGTTTGAGCTCGCAGGAGTGAGCTCGCGACGGTGAGCTCGCTGCGGCCGCGTTTCTGGCGAGAGGGCGAGAGGGAGGAGGATATGGACGCGTCCACTTCGCCCGGGCGTCGCCGTGGAGGTCATGCGTGCATCTGGAGCTGACGAGCGGGGCCAGAGACGACGTACGGGCGCCAAATGTCGCCGATGTTCTGTCGCCGGTCGGCCACGTCGATGAGCTCGGCTCTGATTCAGACATGGCGGTGGTCGTCTGACAGAGTGACTTCGACAACAATTATCTCCCAAACCAAAACGAATTAGGAGATAGTGTAGTTGACAAAGTTGGATTACTAGTCGAGTTCTACAACATTGTCAACTGGAGCAAGAGCCAAATCGGCCTGGATTGAGAGATGTGAGGTTCCCAAAATCGATCGAGCAAAGTGCTCGCGCCTCGACTTAGCCAAATTTGGCTAAGTGCCAAAACAGCACCCAAAATTGCCTTGCAAGCACTTTTTGAGCATGATGTGATCATTTTCATGAGATGGCCATAAAACAACTTTTGTTCCTTATGAAATTTGCTACATCTTTTCTGTAGAAAGTTTTGACATGCAAACATTTTATGAAACACTTTTTAAAAGCTTAAGCAAAAGAGGTTTCTAGGGTCTATACATGGAAGTATGACTTAAGCACTTAATTTGGAGAAGTAATCAACATGAACATTGTTCCTAAGGTTGAGTTAGGCATAGATAAACTAATTACCAAGGCAGAGCTCACAAACATGAGCATGGTACAAACAAACACAAGCATAGGAAGCATAATTAAGCAAGCTAAATCACATTTTTGCATAAAATGACATGACCCAAGGTAGATGATGATCATGATATGCTTGAGTAGATGATGATGCTCATGTTATGCATGTAAATGATGCAACCATAACACTAGGGTGTTATAGCCCTCCCCCCTTACAAAAATCGTGTCCCGAGATTTGGAAGCTTACTGATTTTCGAAGAATGTTTTATAAACTTCTTTTAGATAGTCCTATGTTTCCCAAGTGGCATCTTCCTCCCCGTGGTTACTCCACAACACCTTGTAGAATTTAACCACATAATTGCGGGTTACCCGTTCCTTGCGGTCAACAACCGCTACTGGTTTCTCTTCATATACCAAGTCAGACTTCAACTTGATTTCCCGAACTTCCACTCGTTCTTCCAGAACACGAAGGCATTTCTTCAATTGTGATACATGAAAGACAGGAAAAATAGCTCGAAGCTCAACGGGTAGTTGAACTTTGTATGCCACGTTCCCTTTCCTCTCGAGGATCCGATACGGCCCCACATAACGATTGCAAGCTTTCGCTTGACTCCGAACCTTTGTACGCCTTTCATTAGAGATACCTTGATATACACATGGTCACCGACTGCGAACTCAATCGGCTTCCTTCTCTTATCAGCATAACTTTTCTGATGAGCTCGAGCAGCTTCCAGATGTTGCTGGATAGTACGGACTTGTTGCTCTGCTTCATTTACGAAATCGATGCCATAATACCTTCGTTCCCCGGATTTCACCCAATTCAACGGGGCTTGACATTTTCGACCATATAGGGCTTCAAATGGAGCCATTTTGATGCTCTCTTGGTAACTATTGTTATAAGAGAACTCAGCTAACGGCAACCACTTTACCCAAGAACCCTTTGAAGAGAGAGCACATGCCCTCAGCATGTCTTCTAGGACTTGGTTAACACGTTCAGTTTGGCCGACCGTTTGGGGATGATATGCCGAACTACGAACCAAGTGAGTACCAATTTGCTCATGAAGACACTCCCAAAAATGGGCAGTGAACTGTGGCCCACGATCTGAGATGATAGTCCAAGGCACACCATCCTGACGGACAATGTGCTCGAAGTACAACTCTGCATATTGATGTGGACGATAGTCAGTTCGAACTGGAATAAAACGAGCAACCTTGGTCAAATGGTCTACAATCACCCAGATAGAGTCGTAACCCTTAACAGAAGTTGGGAGTCCAGAAATAAAATCCATGCTGACTTCTTCCCATTTCCAACCAGGAATGGACAAGGGTTGAAGTAAGCCTGCTTTTATGTGAACGACCTTCACACGATAACAGTTATCACAACGAGCGACAAAAGCAGCAATCTCCTTTTTCATCTTTGTCCACCAAAATAGAGGTTTCAGATCCTGATACATCTTGCTACTACCAGGGTGGATAGACAATTTGGATGAATGAGCTTCAGATAAGATCTGATTCCGCAGCTCATGATCTTTTTGGGACCACAAGTCGATCCTTGAACCATAGAATTCCGTTCTCATTGACCCAGAAATGCTTGGCTTCTTCTTCTTTCATTTTCCTCTTTATATGGTAGATGCCTACATCTGTTTGCTGCAATTCGATGACTCGATTGCGAAGAGAACTCTCCAGAGAAATCTGGTTGAGCACAAGTGGGTGCATAAGACGTGACAATAATGGATCTTCCATTTGAGCTGAATGACAGTGCGCCTTCCGACTCAAGGCATCCGCAACTACGTTTGCCTTGCCTGGATGGTAGTGCACTTGAAGATTATAATCTTTAATCAAGTCAAGCCACCTTCGTTGCCGCATGTTCAACATAGGTTGAGTGAAGATGTACTTGAGACTCTTATGATCAGTGTAGATATTGCACAGATTACCCAGCAAGTAGTGCCTCCAGATTTTCAAGGCATGGACAACTGCAGCCAATTCTAAGTCATGAGTAGGATAATTGACCTCATGCTTTCGAAGTTGCCGTGAGGCATACGCGATAACGCGACCTTCTTGCATCAACACACAGCCTAGGCCGATACCAGACGCGTCACAAAAGACATCGAAGGGCTTCTCAATATCGGGTTGAGCTAGGACAGGAGCTGATGTTAGCAATGTCCTCAACTTGTGGAATGCCTCTTCACACTCAGGCGTTCACACAAACTTCTCATCTTTCTCGAGTAGGCGAGTCATAGGCTTGGATATTTTTGAGAATTCCGAAATGAATCGACGATAATACCCAGCCAGACCCAGAAAACTCCGAACCTCGTGCACCGAAGTTGGAACCTTCCAATCCAGCACTTCTTGCACCTTAGCCAGATCCACCGATATGCCTTCTTCAGATAAGACGTGGCCCGAGAAAGGTACTTTCTTTAGCCAAAACTCGCATTTGCTGAACTTGGCGTAAAGTTGATGCTCACGCAAACGCGACAACACCACACGCAGATGCTCTGCGTGCTCTTCTTCATTGCGAGAATATACCAAGATATCATCAATGAAGACCACCACAAATTTGTCCAATTCGGGCATGAACACCGAATTCATGAGATACATGAAGTGAGCATGCGCATTTGTAAGACCGAAGGACATGACGAGATACTCATACAACCCAAACCTCGTCGAGAAAGCTGTCTTAGGTACATCTTCAGGACAGATCTTGATCTGATGATACCCAGATCGCAAATCAATCTTGGAGAATACCTTGGCTTTAGACAACTGGTCAAATAGGATATCAATGCGAGGAAGAGGGTATTTATTCTTGATGGTCACTGCATTCAGAGGACGATAGTCCACGCACATGCGCAAGGACTGATCCTTCTTCTTCACAAAGATAGCCGGACAACACCAAGGAGAAGAACTAGGACGGATAAGACCCTTCTTTAACAACTCATTCAGCTGGGTCTTAAGCTCAGCTAGCTCATTTGATGGCATTCTATATGATCTTCTAGAGATAGGAGCAGTATCTAGAAGTAATTCAATTTTGAACTCCACATCCCGATCTAGAATTAGCCCGGGCAAATCATCAGGGAATTCATCTGGGAACTCACACACAACCAGAATATCCTCGATGGCCCTAGATGTAACTGCATTCATCGTGCTACGGATATGAATATCTCGAGGAAGTTGCACTAAGAACGCCTCTTTGGTATTCGGGTCTCTCAACATTACCACACGAGTGGTGGTGTCAATAAGAACTCCGTTGCCACTCATCCACTTCATACCCAGAATTACATCTATACCCACACCGGGTAGAACAACCAGATCAGCAAGAAACAGACGGTCTCCTATTTCTAGAGTTGCCCCCAAAACCACTTGATTGGTAGAAATATCATTTCCAACAGCACTAATGCAATAACTGCCCTTATCAAGTGTAATTGCCTTGAGATTATGCTTAGACACAAAGTCTGAACTCACAAAAGAATGCGATGCTCCTGAATCAAAAAGCACAAGTGCATCACATTGATTAACCAGAAACTTACCAGCCATAACTACCACACCAGCAGGGATTGCTTCCACAGTTGTATAGTGAACACGCCCCTAGCGGACGTTCACTTGGTTGCCCTTCTTTGGCGAGTAAGGACAATTGCTTTGCCAGTGCCCGGTCTGATTACAGTTCCAGCACGGACGGTTGGCGGGTGGAGTCTTGGCATAGCTAGGACCCGTGTTGCCCCTAGGAAGATCAATAGAGTAACCCTTGTGGAATCCCGTCTTCGCCTGATTCTTCTTTGTTGGAGGACGATATCACTGGTTAGGGGTTGGAGCACGATACTGGGGCCTAGCTGCCACTGGAGCCTTGGACTGAGATGCCCCTGCCCCTGCCTCAAAAGCCCTCTTGCAAGTCTTGGTCGCAGTGTAGACAATGTTGTAGTTCTCTTGGGTGAGAGCATCACTGACAAACTCATTGAAAGTTGCACACTTAGTGAGGCCCATAGTCTTCAACAACTTGCGGCCAAGACCCCTCTTGAAGCTAGCAATCTTCTTTGACTCCGTACTCACAAACTCAGGAGCATACCGAGACAGATGATTGAAAGCATTCAAATACTCCTTCAGAGTTTTGTTTCTCTGAGTTAACTGCATGAACTCAGTATGCTTCGTCTCCATGACACCAGGAGGTATGAAATGCCCCTTGAAAGCTTCACGGAAGAGATTCCAGTCAAGCACAGTGTTGTCCGGAAGAGCCTCCCGATACTGATTCCACCATATGCCTGCCGGACCCTGCAGTTGGTGAGCTGCATACTCGGCCTTCAAACCATCGGTCAGCCAAAGTAAGCAGAACTTTTGTTCCACCGTGTTCAGCCACTCCTCAGCTTGAAGGGGTTCTTCAGCCTCTCTGAAAGATGGGGGCTTAGTATCCATGAAATCCTTGAAACTGCTGTACTGGTTAGGTGCTGGCCCATTTGGTGCATTCCGACCACCCTGGTTTGCCATCTGATTAATGGTTTCAGTGAGTAGGCTCTGATTTTTCACCGTCATTTGCATCAGCTCAGCTGGATTTGGTGGTGGAGGAGGAGGGGGTGGGTTCATGTTCGCACGCTGCTCCGCACCTCGAGTGCCACGAGACATCTGTAAATACACAGTGAGTGAGCATTGATGATGACAAGATTTGCCGTAGAAGAACTTATATTCATGCCTGAAAGTATTCGAGAGAATAACTTTACAGAAAAAGGCACAATAATTCAATTCCACAAAACAACATCACCAATCCAACACATGACACAGATATTCGCAATATGCACAACAACGGAAAACATCGTCACAACCGGTCAAACATGATAAGGTTAAACAACATTGGGTCCATAAAGTTTTTACACCATCACAGTACAGATCATAAGTCAAAGATCAAGGTTCCGGATTACAACATGATTACAAAAGCACAACTGATGACCGCCACACTACAAAAGATCCCCACATAACAGCTATCAACTACCCACTACACTCCAGGCTCGTCGTCCGAGTCAGCGTCGAAGATCGCCTCTCCATCCTCGTCGCTAACCGGCTCAAGCTCCTCGTCCTCCATGTCCTCGTGCAAAAGTGGTGCAGCCGCGGCTGGCCCATCTACCTCCATACCATCATTATCGGCCACGATCACCTGAGGTCCCACCTCTGGATACACTGGTGCGGGGCGAGGAATAGGGTGTAGTAAGTTGTTGAGACGGTGAATCTCCACAAGACCAGCCTCAATCTGATCCTGCAGATAGTTCTCCCGCTCAAGCGACTGGATCCGGTGCATCTCCCATGCCCGGCGCCTGTTCTCCGACACGCGGAGCGCAGTATCCCTCTCACGAGTGATCTGCACCAAGCGCTCCTGCACTGTCTCCCTCTCCCTAGCCAACTAACTCATCTGATCCTGCTTGTGATCTCTCTCTCTAATGGCCTTCACCCACTGCTGCCTACGGTACACCGCAATGTCTTCCCAGTCATTGTGGTCCTTCTGGGCTTGCTCCAGGAGTCTAGCTTGCTTGCGAAACTTGCGAGCGCGCTTTTCAGCCTTCTGTTGCATCTCCTGAGCCTGGCGAATAGCTACCATCACCTGGGCATAGGTGTCCTCTCGCTGACTGAATAGCTTGAGCACAACCATTATAGCACTCATAGCAGGACTAGAACTCTTAGCTCGCTCTCCTCGGCCTCGGACCAACGAACAACCATCAGCCTGCATCCACTCTGCTGTTGCTGGGTTAGCACGGGGAATGGAGGCCGCTGGCCCTCCTGTCAGCTCATCGCCAAACCTCTGACAGATGTTGAGCAGCATAGCATGGGCTGCAACCTGAGCTGCTTCCCATGGCGTCTGCCCATCTGAGTTGTAGGTCCACCCTATCCATGCAGGCTTGCCCCCATGTGGTGGGACAACCCCCTGCACAGCGAACCACTGCAACTCTCCTGTCATGTCCACCTCCCACCAAGAGTACTAAGGTGGCTCAGTATACCCCACAGACTGTAGCACCCTCCAGAGCAGAGTAGGAGTGCCAAACTCGCTCAAAAAGGTGTCACTGGGGCGAGGTGAAGCGGGCACGTCCATCTGTGGAAAGGAATAACCGTGGGTAAAAGAGGATTAGTTTCAGCAACATTTATTTAATTAAAAGGGACGATATTGTAAGGGAAGGAGTAGACAGAATGTATGTATGAATGTGACATGATGCATGCACGAACCGTACGTCCTCACAAACTTAGAAAATTAATATTCTAACGGATATACGGTGGCATACATTTGTCTCTCGATACGATAACTATCGATTTACACGTGCGTTGTTAGAGTACCTACAGAAAACTTCATTGAGCCCAACAATTCCCAATATCTCACTTAAGAAAGTAGTAAACTAAGTGCACATTGCTTATACATGCCCAACATGCACAAACAATGACACCACAGCTACCCGAGAAATTAAATGCTCCCCAATTAAGTTTCTTTCGTGGTTCCATGGTTAGACATATAACCACTCCAGAAAACCACCGCGAACACTCCCGTAGACCGTCGTTTGGACGATCATGCTCTCACAGCTCACACTTACCAGAGCGTAGGTGCGACGTTGCATAATTTAAATCTAGCGATATATGTGGCTAATTCACGTATGAAGGCTACCTCTACCATTAGACCATAGGGTAGCATAGTGCGGTCATCACACATCCATACCTGAGTACTGCTGGAGATGCATAAATAAAACCCCCCAATTCAGTACTTAAATAGCCACCTAGAGTCCTTATATGGGCAAGGAGGATTCGACCACTGGCATAACTTAAGTATTGATTTTCACAATTTATTTAAAAACTCTTTTGTTTTTAAATACACAAACGCTGCATTTATAATGCTGAACTTGCTTCGATACCAGCTGTCATAGAACCGACCAAATTATAAGAGTTCAAGTGTAGAAACGATCAACTAGCAATCAAGTTTCCAGACTTGAGCCCATATAACCCCGGTAGTCAACTGAAATCACGAAGGACTTCAAACCAACTTGCAACAAACCAAGATCATAATAGTTCAACATAACACAGCGAATGTTACATAGTCATTCATTGCCGTCGAAGCGGCACCACATCGGAGTTACTTAGTTATTACAACATAAGTTTGTAGTAGCGGAAGCAAAATAGTTTACACACATGTTCCAAAGTTCATTTCACAAGTTCTTATTTCTGCCAAAGTCTCATGCCATCCATCAAAAGCAACAGGTACGAAGTAGTTAGAGAACCATGCCCAATGGTTTAGTCTTCATCCCCAGCGGGATGGAGGCAGGTCTTGCAGAAGCCATCATAAAAGATATCATCTGCAACAGGTGGGAATAAACCCTGAGTACGAGAATGTACTCAGCTAGACTTACCCATCTAGTAAAACATAAAAGACACCAAGGATCATGCTAGGTTAAGTATAAAGTGTAGCTGGCTTGACTCAACATCACATGTAAAGGCATCATATTAATCATCATTAGCCTATCACTAGATTAGCACCTGGACTACAACACTTTACTTGATTATTACAAACAATAATAACCATATCAAGTTTATCATATGCTCTTCCTTGCTATCATCATCATCAGGAACCGTTGTTCTTTAGTGAATGCTACGTTTGCCACTACTCTGTCAAGTTCTCACTATCCGGGAGAGACGGCGATTCGAATCGATTCCTATCCAGCTGGAGGGTTATTCCTAGCAGTGAACCAAGTATCCCCCATCGGCGAGCCAGCGGGTCACCTTTGGTACGACTCAGAAATCGCGGCTCCGATCAGCGCCGCACTCCCAGGGCTGCCACTCTGCCAGGACGATCAGGACTTTTAATCACCTGCCCTTGGTCTTACGCCAATGGCACCCCGCACACCGCACTTCCTCCGGTAGTGCGCACTTTATACTTGTCGGTCTTCCAGCTTGAGTCATACTACTAGGCTTCACGGTCGGAACGAGTTATCCGACCAACTAAGTGTTAGACATGCGTTCAACATGACAAGAGGACGTACAACGATCGGTCCTTAGCTGCCACAGACGGAGTTACTACAATCTTGCAAAACCCCGTCCAGCTTAAATCATTTTAATCTGTTTCTTTCCACGATAGCACATATAGACAATCGTGATCCGACACAACCCTATCTCGCGCAGGTGACACCTGACTTCTACCGATTAAGCATGGCTAAGCTGCTACTCGATCCTAACTCTACAACCAGGTGGTGGTACGATATCTGGACAAGGAATGAGTATCATGCAGCAAGAGTTTCATCTCAACTCCTATACGTAATGCAACAATAGATATAACGTATGCAAGTAAACTTTCAAAATTAAAGTGGGAGACTTAAGATGCTCCGGGGCTTGCCTTTCACGAACGATGCAGGCTCGTGATTAGGGCACTCGATCTCCTCTTCCGGCTCCTCATGTCCGGCTTGCTGGACCTCTGTCTCCGGATTGATCTCCTGACCTTCGGGGTTCACCTGGAGCTCGAACGCAGTCGTCGCTTCCGGTGCACCTATTGCATGCATAATGAATAAGAAATGTGTGCATACTAGATGAGGATGAAGGCTTGATAGCATAATTAAAACTTTACTGGACACTCATTTACGGAGTAACTTTCATAACAAGTTCACACAAGATGATTAACTACTTAGCAATATTACCAAGTTAAACTACAACAGCAATGACCAACATAACAGTGCAGCGCAAGGAATAAATCATAACTGGAGCTATACAGATCCAACAAACATAAATGAGGACATTCCGGAAAGCTTATGAAATTGTCTACATCTTATCTTTAGACATCACAGCAAGATTTCCAAGTCAAACTGGTCACTTAAACAAAGTTCCAGGTTCTGTCCCAGAAAAACAGAGAACACCTATTTCTGGAACCTAACTTGGAAAAGCCATAACTTTTAGACTACTGGACCAAATGATCTCAAATTTAAACTACAGTTAGTTCATAAAGTTGACAACAGCTTTGATTCAGACAAGTCTTCCAGAAACCCAAGTTATCAGCACATAAAGGTCAAGTTACTCCCTTGCTGTCCAGGACAGCTTTTAACCCTTTAATTAATTATTTAACGACCTAGCCAAATCATAATTAGTGTCAACCACATGCCTTATAAGCACAAGCATACTATGAGATTACCAGAACATCACATGTTAACCACTAATCATATAATAACATGGCATTTATTAAATTAATTCCACAAAAAGACATAATTACAAGATACCAGCAAAAGTGCTCAGGAAAAACTACAAAAATTACACAAGCACAAGCATAGCATCTTGACATTACCATAAAATTTTCAGAACAAATGCACATGCCAATTTTAAGATAAGCATTTAACATGTGACAAGTTGCTTATTTCATAAATTAAGAAATATAGCTTAGATAGGGTCAAACAACAGATTTCAAATTATTTACATGTTACTATCACCATAAACAAGGTTGACACCAAAGTAGAACACCAGCATAAGCACCAAACATTTATTATGATTTAAATAAGAAAACAAGCCATATCACAAACACCAATTACATATCACAGGTACAATACTCCACAAATCATGAAATAATTATCATAGCATTCTCATACCAATCAGAGCATAACATAAAACTTTCACAGCAAAAGGAGCAGTATAACAAAAGATATGAATTTACACATAAATAACAAGATTAAATCATAACAATTATTTTTCCCAGAAAACATGGTACATTTTATATTTTTAATAAAAACTAGCCATCTCAAGAAACATCACAAAATTTGTTTCAAAATTTTTGGATCTCAGAAACTGAAGATATGATTTTTGCAAGAATGCCAAAAATCTAGATTTGAATAAAAGAAAAGGAGGGAAACGACGTGTCACTGACAGCGGGTCCCGCTTGTCATGTTCCTCTTCCTCATGACCGAGACGACATTCACCGGCGATTTCTCCGCGACGGCGACGTCTCCGGCCAAACCAAGGGCACCATCGTGATCCCCAGACCCTTGCGAACCGATTGATCCCGTTTTCCCCACGGCGGAGCCACTGGAGAGGGCTTGCCGTCGACCATGGCGGCTCGGCGGAGGTGCTCGGCGTTACGCCGGAGCTCTCAGGCCGGTAGAGTGCGACCTAGGGTTTCCTACAGCACCAGTGAACTACGGCGAAACTTCCTAGGTAGGTGACTAGGCTTGAAACGGTGTGGAATGAGCTGGCCACGAGAGAGCCGAACTCCGACGGAAACACGGCGGCGCTGCGCGTCGTGTCCGACGACAGTGAGTGCGGTAGAGCGTCCACTAAGTGACGCAAACGTTCGCTAAGGACCTAAGCTACCTCTAGGTCCTAACCAGAGGAGACGAGACGCTCCGAGGAGCTCAGCATTGAGTTCGCCGGAGAAGAAGGTCACGGCGACCCGATTTGGGGGAAGTCGGAAATGTCGGCTCACCGGAGGGTTTCACGGCGAGTTTGCGGGTGGAGGATGGAGAGCGGGTCACGGCGGAGCTGTGGGCGAGTTTTGGTGGACAGCAACGCAGCGAGGAGCGTGTTTGAGCTCGCCGGAGTGAGCTCGCGACGGTGAGCTCGTTGCGGCCGTGTTTCTGGCGAGAGGGCGAGAGGGAGGAGGAAATGGACGCGTCCACTTCGCCCGGGCGTCGCCGTGGAGGTCATGCGTGCATCTGGAGCTGACGAGCGGGGCTAGAGATGACGTACGGTCACCAAATGTTGCCGATGTTCTGTCGCCGGTCAGCCACGTCGACGAGCTCGGCTCCGATTCAGACATGGCGATGGTCGTCTGACAGAGTGACTTCGACAACGATTATCTCCCAAACCAAAACGAATTAGGAGATAGTGTAGTTGACAAAGTTGGAGTACTAGCCGAGTTCTACAACATTGTCTACTAGAGCAAGAGCCAAATCGTCCTGGATTGAGAGATGTGTGGTTCCCAAAATCGATCGAGCAAACTGCTGGGCGCCTGGACTTAGCCAAATTTGGCTAAGTGCCAAAACAGCACCCAAAATTGCCTTGCAAGCACTTTTTGAGCATGATGTGGTCATTTTCATGAGATGGCCATAAAACAACTTTTGTTCCTTATGAAATTTGCTACAACTGTTCTGTAGAAAGTTTTGACATGCAAACATTTTATGAAACACTTTCTAAAAGCTTAAGCAAAAGAGGTTTCTAGGGTCTATACATGGAAGTATGACTTAAGCACTTAATTTGGAGAAGTAATCAACATGAACATTGTTCCTAAGGTTGAGTTAGGCATAGATAAACTAATTACCAAGGCATAGCACACAAACATGAGCATGGTACAAACAAACACAAGCATAGGAAGCATAATTAAGCAAGTTAAATCACATTTTTGCATAACATGACATGACCCAAGGTAGATGATGATCATGATATGCTTGAGTAGATGATGATGCTCATGTTATGCATGTAAATGATGCAACCATAACACTGGGGTGTTACACCGATCCTTGAAAGAATAGACACAATTAAAATATAAACTTCAAGATCTTTCTCTGACCACAAGAACCACCCTCGTAACTATTATGGTTTGGAAGTTACAAAAATCACAAGATGATACAGATGTGCTGTCAAGAATCTGGACCAGTTTTGGTTGCCTACTGTTTTTGACAAATATAGCTATAGAATTTTAAAAAGTGTTCTATAGAAAAGTTGTAGACAATTTTCTAAGCTTTCCAACGGTATAAGCTGGAACTTATTGGGATAAGTAGAACCTGAGATATGGTATTTAAACTTGCATATTTCTGTTCTGTTTCAAAATCTGGACAGATCTGGTATTTCCTATTTTTAGTTAACTTAACTTCAGAACCTGGAAAAACGTTGTATACGAAAGTTGTAGAGGATTTCTTAAGATTTTCAAAAATGCAAGGATCATCTCCAGACGAGTTAAGTAGCTCGAGATATAACTTCTGGAATTTACTGCACCTTTGCTGAGACATTGTCAGGATGGATATTAAGTTTGGTTGTTTTACCTAAGCTTAAAGACAGAACCTAAGGAGGTCTTCTACATGAAAGTTGTAGGGAATTTCATAAGTTTTCTAACCGTATAAGCTACAACTCTATTGGATTAACAGAATAAGAGTTATGTCTATTTTACTACGCTGGTGTTTTCGTATCACGAGAAAATTTCAGGATACCTGTTTGTTCTCTTGCACATAAGTTCTCTGGGATGTCAGAAGATCTCAATGTTAGTTAACTTGTCTGGAAAACATGCAAACTACCTTTCTTGTGTCCCCTAGTTGACTTTTCTTAAGGGGGTAGCCTAATTAAAGGAGTTACAAGGAGAAGAAGTGGTTAATGACTAGATCATCTATAAGGACATCAAGTGCTTGGTATGTTTGGTTTGTTTCAAAATATCATTCTATTTGGAGTGTGCTAATATGAATGGAGGCATATGTCATTCCTGATACTTATAGATTGAGGGTTGTGTTTATGAGGATCAGATTGTAACACCCCAGTGTTATGGTTGCATTGATCATGTGCATAGCATAAGCATCATCATTTACTTAAAGCATATCATGATCATCATCTATCTTGAGCCATGTCATTTTATGCAAAAATGTGGTTTAAATTGCTTAAATAGTCTTCCTATGCTTATGATTGAGTGAACCATGCTTGTGTTTGTGCTCAATGCCTTGGTAATTAGTTTATCTATGCTTAACTTGACTTTGGGAACAATGTTCATGTTGGTCACTTCTCCAAAATATGCTTTTAAGTCATACTTATGAAAATAGGCCTTAGAAACCTCTTTTGCTTAGGCTTTTAAAAAGTGTTTCATAAAATATTTGCATGTCAAAACTTTCTACAGAAAAGTTGTAGCAAATTTTATAAGGAACAAAAGTCCTTTTATGGCCATCTCATGAAAATGATCACAAATAGCTCAAATTTGACCCACAAGGCAGATTTGGGGCTGTTTCCAACACTTAGAAAAATTTTCTAAGTCTGGAATCACTGCAGTTTGCTCGAGGGGGTATTGTTCATCCTCCAGTTTGAATTCTAGGCCGAATCAAGCTTTGATCTTGTAAGCAATGTTGGAGTACTCATGTAGCTCTCTAGCATAGAGCAATTAGCCAGCAAAATCAACGAGTGGTTTAGGAGATAATCATAGGGCAAAATCGAGTTTCAGTCGGGTTTGGGAGCTGAATGGGATCGCCGTCAGACAGGGGGAGCTCGCCGGTGACGCCGCGTGTCTGGACCCGTGGCGTCCGTACGTCGCCGTTGGCCCCGCTCGTCAGTCCTCCGCGCGTCCTACAGCTCGCCACGGCGCCCCTGGTCGCGTGGACAGCGCCATTCCACTCCCGGTTCCCTCCCTCTCGCGTGCGTCGTCGTCTCCGCGTCGCCGCCGTGGTTTCGGCGAGCTCACACGCGCGCATCTCCGTGTCTCCGGCTAAGCAACTCCGCCCAGCGCTCCGCCAGCCTCTCCACTTAACCGTCGTCAAGTTGGCTGCGACTGCCGAGCTTCGGTGAGCCCGCATTGCCTTCTCCGTCGCGAGCTTACCTCGCCGGAGCTCTGCCAAGGCCACCGGCGTCGTGGCCAGGGCTCTGTAGTCCACCATCTTCGGCGGTCAAGCCGCGCCTCTGCTCTCGGGTCGCTGGCAGGTGGGGTCCGTTGACTCGCGGGTCCCCTCTGTCAGTCTCTCTTTCTCCTTTGTTTAAACTAGGGTTCTTTTGCAAAAATCATATCTCTAGTTCTGGTGATCCAAAAATGTTGAAACAAATTTTGTGGTATTCCTTGAGATGGCTAGTTTTTAATAAAAATATAAAATGAACCATGTTTTCTGGGAAATTATTTATTAAGGATTTAATCTTGTTATTCATGGATAAATACATATCTCTTGTTATACTGCTTAGTTTGCTCTGAAAATTTTATGGTAGCCTTTGTATGGTATTAGAATGCTTTGATAAATATTTCATGATTTTTGGAGTACTGCAGCTTTGATATGTAATTTATGATTGAAATGTGGCTTGTTTCTTTAATTAAATCATATAAAATAATTGGTGCTTGTGCTGGTGTTCTACTTTGGTAGTACACTTGTTTATGGTATTCCTAATATATAAATAATCTGAAATCTGTTGTTTGACACCATATAAGTCATGTTTCTGAATTTATGAAATAAACACCTTGGCACATGTTAAATACATATCTTTAATTTGGTATGTGCAATGGCTCTGAAATTTTTATGGTGATGCTCTGATGCTATATTTGTGCTTGTGTAATTTTTATAGATTTTTCTGAGCACTTTGACTAGTATCTTGTAATTATGCTCTTACTTAGGATTAATTAATAAATGCCTTGTTAAGTAAATGTTTGGGGGTTTCCATCTGATGTTCTGGTAACCTTGTAATATGTTTGTGCTCATAAGCCATGTGGTTGGCATGGTTTATGTTTTGGTCATGTCATTAAATAATTACTTAAAGGGTTAAAGGCTGTTCTGGACAGCAAGGAAAGGATTTAACTTTGCTTAATGATAACTTGGCTTTCTGTGAAACTTGTCTACATCAAAGTTGTTCTAAACTTATTGAACTAGCTGTGGTTTAAATTTGAGGTCATTTGGCCAAGTAGTTTAAAAGTTATAGCTGTTCCAAGTTGGGTTCCAGGGATAGGTGTTCTCTGTTTTTCTGGGACAGAACCTGGAACTTTGTTTAAATGGCTAGTTTAATATTTGAATCTTGTTGTCATGTTTAAAGATGAGTTGTGGACAATTTCATAAGCTTTCCAGAATGTCTTCACTCATGATTGTTGGATCTGTCTATCATTAGTTATGATTTATTTACTGAGTGTACTTGTTTTGTGTTGCTTGCTGTTTTGGTATCATGATAGGTTGTGGACTGAGTTGACTTAATTACTTTTGTGAGCTAGTATAACTTTTGCTCCGTAAATGAGTGTCCAGTAAGTTACTTATGTTATCGAGCATTCATCGTTAGCATGTGCATCTTCTTATTGTTCGAGCATGCAATAGGTGCATCGGACGCGACAGCCTCCTACGAGCTGCAAGTGAATCCCGAAGGTCAGGAGGGCAGCCAAGAGGTGGAGGTCCAGCAAGCCGGACTCGAGGAGCCCGAAGAAGAAGTTGAGTGCCCGAATCACGAGCCGGCATCGTTCGTGAAAGGCAAGCCCCGGAGCATTCAAAGTCTCCCTTTATTTTTGAAAGTTACTTAATATGTTATATCTATTGATGCATTACATGTAGGAGTTGTGATGAAACTTTTGCTGCATTCTACTCTATCCTTGTCCAGATAACTCACCACACCCTAGGTGTAGAGTTAGGATCGAGTAGCAGCTTAGCCATGCTTTAATCGGTAGAAGTCGGGTGATATCCTGTCACCTGCGCGATATAGGGTTATGTCGGATCACGATGGTCTATATGTGCTATCGTGGATGGAACCTGATTAAATTGACTTAAGCCGGGTGGAGTTTTGCAAGTTTGTAGTAACTCCATCTGTGGCAGCTAAGGACCGATCGTTGTACGTCCTCTTGTCATGTTGAACGCATGCCTAACACTTAGTTGGCCGGATAACTCGTTCCGACCGCGAAGCCGAGTAGTATGACTCAGGCCGGAAGACCGGCAAGTATAAAGTGCGCACTACCGGAGGAAGTGCGGTGTGCGGGGGACCATTGGCGTAAGTCCAAAGGCAGGTGAGTTAAAATTCCGGACCTCCCTGGCGGAGTGGTAGCCCTGGGAGTGCGGCGCTGATCGGAGCCGCGGTTCCTGAGTTGTACCAAAGGTGACCCGTTGGCTCTCCGGCAGGGGATGCTTGGGTGAGTGCTAGGAATAACCCTCCAGCTGGATAGGAATCCGACTCGAATCGCCGTCTCTCCCGGTTAGTGAGAACTTGATAGAGCAGCGGCAAACGTAGCATTCACTAATGAAATTGGTTCATGATAATGATGATAGCAAGAAGAACATATGATGAATTTGATATGGTTATTATTGTTTGTAATAATCAAGTGATGTGTTGTAGTACAGGTGCTAATCTAGTGGTAGGCTGATGATAAATAAATATGATGCTCTCAAAATAATTTAGTTGTAAGTTAAGCTTTTGGCAAAAAGGTGAGTCAACCAGCTCCACTTGATATTTCGCCTTGCATGATCCTTGGTGTCTTTTATGTTTTACTAGACGGGTAAGTCTAGCTGAGTACATTCTCGTACTCAGGGTTTATTCCCACCTGTTGCAGATGACATCTTTTATGACGGATTCTGCAAGACCTGTCTCCATCCCGCTGGGGATGAGGACTAACCGTTGGGCACGGTTCTCTAACAATCTCGTCTCTGATGCTTTTGGAAGGATGGCATAGACTCTGGCAGTAACAGAAACTTGTGAACTGAACTTTGAACAAGTGTGTGTAACTATTTTGCTTCCGCTACTTCGAACTTGGGTTGTAATAACTTAATGACTCCGATGTGGTGCCGCTTCGACGGCAATGAATGACTATGTAACATTCGCTGTGATTATGTTGAACTATTACGATCTTGGTTTGTTGCGAGTTGGTTTGAAGTCCTTCGTGATTTCAATTGACTACCGGGATTATATGGGCTCAAGTTTGGAAACTTGATTGCTTGGCGATCGTTTCTGCACTTGAACTCTTATAATTTGGTCGGTTCTGTGACACAGATGACACCAAAGTCTACAAAGTCATATATACAATATGAGAGTGAAATAACTTGATTGTGATAAAGGTACCAATAGATGGAACTTAGTGATGAAACCAACCTTGGATTAAGAGACTTGGTACAATAAATTTAAAAGACTATCATGTGTAGCATCCAAAAAGGATAGGAGAACTAGTCCCTAGTGTCCCCCAATCAATCTCACCTTAATGGAGGTAGCACCTTGATATCACGGGATGGTTATGATCATCTATCCTTGTTGTGTTATTGACGTTGGTCACTTGATGATAGGGAGTGTAGTGTCCCATGGATTAGGAGCCCAATATGACGCCTCGCATGGATATGTGGGAACAGTACGACCATCTTGCCTTTGAAGAAATGTGTTATGAGTATGACAAAGTTGAGTGTTATCAAAATAACCATACAGAAGACCAAGTTGACATTGAATCAAATTAGAATCCACAATGACGGAAGCAAAAAAGGAAAGGCCGTAAGAAGCCCGCTCACGGAAGTAAGGTGCAACGAAATTATATCAATGGAAGACTGAGCAATGTGGATAGGAATGACATTCAAGGAGCCACCAAAGTGGTGGGAGGCTATATTCAAGTGGATGGTGCTTCGTATTCTTTTATTTCTACCAACTTGGTAAAGACAATCGAGAGAGTGAAGTGTCCAACGAGGAAGCCTTTGTTAGTTCAAACCCCATTAGGAGAGATATAGGCAGATCAGGTTTGCTCCAATATTAATCTGGTCATAAGCAAGGAAAACTTTACTGTAAACCTCATTGTGCTAGAGTCACTCGACATTCCCTTGTTTCTTGGCAATGGATGGTTATGTGCACACAAAGGAGTGATCCGTGCTACCTAGTGGAAAATTTTCATAACCGCACCATCGGGGAAAAGAATTGAGTATCAAGGTGGTCCACTCCTACCTGAGGAGGCATAACCATGCTAAGTTATCATGTCTTTGAGTTGTATAAGTCAAAAAGTTGGTAGTCAAGATGGACCTTGATCAATTACAAATAATAGACATTTTATTAAAGTTTTGTTCACAAGTTGTGATCCCGAGACATAAGTGTTTGCATTTGGAATACAAGTTGTGAAGTTGAAATAGTGATCAATATCTTTTTCCTATTTCTCTTTTGGAATCCATGCCTCTTCCGAATCTCGAGGACGAGATTCATTTTAAGGGGGCTAGATTTGTAATACCCTAAAAATTGTTTTATGGGAAATAGAGCTAAAATGATTTAACTATGAATTTTTGTGCTCATAAAACATAGGAAATAATATTCTTCATCAAAATAAAATTTATCATAGGGTGTAGCAACATTTTTGTGCACTCATGCTTTTGCATTTATTTATTGTGCTGAATGTATTTGAACTCAAAATTGAAAATGATTTAAAAGGATTTTGAAATGAGTTTCAAATGGCTTTGGGAATAAAAGAAAAACAAAAGAAAAGGAAAACCTCTCCCTCTCTACTTCTGGCCTGAAGGCCCAAGTCTCTCCCCAGGCCTGGCCTGTTTCTACAGTCCGCAAGTGCAGCAGCAGCTCCCACCGAGTGGCCTAGCTGCCCTCTCTCTCTCCCACGTGGGCCTGCGACATCTCTCAGCCCAATAGCAGCTCGTCCTAGCGCACCTCCCTCTCCTTCTCTCTTCTCTCGCTGACCGACAGACCCCACTCCCTATCTCGCTAACACTTTGGGCCCATCTGTCAGCTGGCTTCTTCAACCTCAAGCCGTGACCGGCTTGGACTCTGCCGTATCGCCCGAGCAGGTTTTCCGCATGATTGAGGGCGAGTGCTTATGCTCGGGCCTCTTAAATACCGAGCCCCTTCCCTAATAGCCTTCCCAATCGAGCCCTAGCTCTTCGTGTTGAGCCCTAGCAGAGCCGCAATAGCCGTCAAGATCGATCTCCCGTTCCGTCGTGTCTTCACCTCCGTAAGCTCCCTACCGAGCTTCCTGTCGTCCTTGCTGTTGACGGTCCTTAAGTATCAAATTTACTCATCAAATAAATAAAAAAAGGATCCAAATGCAACCAACACCTAGACTTAGGGTTTTATCTGACAGAATTCCACGAGTTTTGGTGTTTGTCTATTTCTACAGGGGGTTTTCAGGAAATATGGAGGAAAGGCCAACACGTCGAGTTTACATAGAGATATTAATGTGTGCGGCAATTTTCTACCATCTAGAAGACTCCAGAAGCCACGTGAACGAACGGGAGACCGAGAGGGCCCTTGGGCGCCCACCTAGGTGTTTTCAACCAATCACGTTTCGTCTCACGGATTATGCTCCACCGACCTAAAGGATTAAGGAAAACCGTGCGATTAATGTCAGTTTGATCCAACGACCCAGATTCACTTAAGGGGACTATATAAGCAGACCCCCTGGCCCCTAGAGGAGAAAACCTCTTGATCCCTATTCATTATTAATAGACAGAGCAAAAGCTAGGGTTTGGAGATGAGAGCTCTCCTCTCTTCTCTAAACTAGAGTAGATCAAGATAGTAGCGAGATGGAGAGTGAGGGAGCATTGGAGGAGAGGCCGACCTGTCGGCTCTTCCTCCGGTTGTACTTCGCCATGATCAAGCTCTAATCAAGCTTGCTCATGGGATGACTCTGTGTTGATATTTGGTAACGCAATAAGGAATTGATCTGCAAGCGCAAGGATAGCGGTGAGCATTTCACCCGGGAGGTTATCCAGAGTTATCGTATTTATATTTTTACCACTGGGAGAAAGGGTGCATCTGACTAACCAAATCTATTGCTACTATCCCTTTAGGCTACAAAGAATGTTTCTCGATGTGAGTGATGTATAGAGAAGACTGCAACCGTAGTCTCGTTCTAACCTTGGTAAGGATGATCTACTGTTCTATTGGGGAGGCTCACGGAATCTAGACAACACAAAGGATGTTCGACCCACACCTATAAACCTACCCGTCCTGCTAACAAGATATGGGATACAAAGGTAACTCGGAAATGTCACGTTCCTCGCTACTACCACGGTCCAGCTAGTCAGGGGATATCTATGAGTACCCTAGCCTAAACACCACGTTTACGCTAGCAATGATTACTCTAATACTCAACCGGAAGAGGATTAAAGTAAACTCATAAACCAAAGAACAATAAAACAAGAACTTACTAGAATTAGAAGTCGAATTACTGAAGAATCTTAGAAGCAAGCCTCGGGTTAGAAGACTTGATCCCGTAGGTACAACTCAGAGTAGACACAGACAGGCCGGCCTTCCTCCGATCTACACCTCCACTCTATCTCTCTCAATCTAGTAGAAACTAGAAGATCTATTTCTACTTACATTGGTTGCTAAGCCTAAAAAGAAATTTTATTTAGAGAAGAGGTTTTCCTTCGAGGGCACCCCTCAACTCTATGATAACTTCTTGTCTCCTCCAGGGGCCAGGTAGGCGATGTGGTACTACGTTATCCTTGATCCTTTAGGTCGGTGGAACATCGTGTGCGAAGAGAGTCCCGAACGGAGTCCAGAGGTGGGCGGGCGCCGAGGTCCACAGGGCGGGCGCCCTGGGCCTGGCCCCTTTTGGCCTCTGCTTTCTTCCCGTGACTTCTGGAGTCTTCTAGATGGTAGAAAATTGCGCGGTGCGTTGATATCTCTATGTAATCCCGACATGTGGGCCTTTCTTCCTTATTTCCTGATAACCCCCTGCAGAAATAGACAAACACCAAAACTCGTGGAATTCTATCAGATAAAACCCTAAGTCTGGGTGTTGGTTGCATTTGGATCCTTTTCTTTATTTATTTGATGATTGTATTTGGTACTTAAGGACCGTTAACAACTCCCCCAAGCTTACCTCTTGCTCGTCCCTGAGCGAGGATGAACTCAAGAGTTTCTGCAGTGGTTTCATGCCTTAAAAGTACACACCCATTCAAGCAAGATCTCATCTCTGAGTTAGAATAAACTGTTAAGACTTAAAACTTACTCATTTTACTTTTCACCATGGGGCTTGTAACCGTTACTTGTGTCTTGAGCAGTTAAAAGATAGAACGGTCAAGTCAAGCGGCATGTCTCTTATTCTTGATCAGCTATAGCTCTGGAGTTTTTGTGGATTTTCAAATAAAACTCAGAGATTCCTTGTATGACTCTCTCTAGTCTCTCTTTTGTGGTATTTCTGGATCCTTTCCATGGCAGTAATGGTATATGCCTTCTCTCAAAGTATGTGGTATTTTTGGTATGAGGCATAGTGATATTGCCTTCTCTCTCACCCTACTCTAATAAGGTTTTGATATCTGGAGCTCATAGGTGGGAGACAGCTAATACATACTTACAAGACATTTATTGCATAGTCAAACCGTGGATCCAGAGAAACAAGTCAATAAGTCAAATCATGATGTGCATGTGTGGCGAATGAATGGTGTATGGTGATGATGGTGATAACAATGGTGAAAGTCTAATTCTACTTTTGCTCTTTTAAGGGGATACATACCTTTCTTGCACTTTGAAGCTTTTTTGGGGAGAATGAGATGCTCTATATTTTCTTTTTCTTTCCTCTCAGGTGGGTATCTTGTACCCCTAATTCTACTGTCGGACACTTGTCCATTTTTACCTCTCGTCTCACTTTTTCTTTTCTTCGAGGTTCCGGGCACTAGCCCCTTTTTATTTCCTCGTATTATATATATATATATTTAGAGCACTCATCTCCTGAAAGAATGTAGCAAGTGGTAGTAACCAAAATAACTGGAGCATTTATTTCACAGGGAATAATAGGGATAGGAAAATGTTTTTTTGGCTATTCTCTCTCGGATTAGGAGTAGAATAATTTTGGGTGAATGTGGAGATGGAAATGAGTGGATGTATGTGGATGCGTACTTCCGGAGTAGAAGCAGCATATACGAGTGAACATGCAAGTGAATCTTGATTTTAACCACATGACAAGCTCCTAAGGGTCTACACAGCTTGACCACACTAAATGCTCATAAGCAGTAAAAAGTAAATGTTTGGCTCAAAGTCTAATAAGCATGTATATATGGCTGTGGTAGGATTTTAAACTCTCATCATACAGGAACCCATCATGTGATATTTTAAAGATTTTGCAAAGATAAAATTCTCCAAAATTCTAGCATCTCTAGGAACAAATAAACAGCAGCTCAACCTTCCCATATCATATCCGTTAACAACTTAGACTTTAGATCAAGTACTTTTCCCACAAGTTCAAGTTTAGAGCAAGCTTTAAATTATAACAGTTATGCCTAAACTTGAGAGAGATTTCAATTTGAAGAACTAGTCATGGTAGAGCAACTATTCATCATTTCCATGTGAGAGTTTATCATGAGGGTTCATAGCAAACTTTATTTATTTATTTATTTAGCAAACTAAGCAAAGATATATATATATATAAGAGCACAAAATCTTTATTTGGATTTTCATGATTATGCATCTTTTATGATTTGAGTAAAGTATAAACGCGAGTAGAAACACTTAGCTGGATAAATGGGGGTGCTCTCCCCCAAGCTGGATTTTGACGTAATTTCTTCTGATGTAGCTAGCAAGTGATGGAGGTGTATTTGAAAGTCGGCAGCACCCTGACAACGATTAGGATGTCCTCCGTCTGCTAGTCTTTTTTTTTATTCCTTGAATCCTGTGGAACTCAAATAGACAACAAAGCTTTGTGGAACTGGTTAAGTGTTAGCATAAATATCTGGCCTTTATCATGTTGAGCCTCCTCAATAAATATTACTTATTTAGCAGGATCATGCACTTATTATTTTTATATTTTTATTGTAAGATGAAAACTTATTTATTTTATTTTTATGCCACCACAGTGAATGTACTTATGGGTTTTATGCCATGAGCATACTCACATGGGGCTTACTATTTTGTTAACATTTTTATTTTCTTTTCAAGATAGCATTAACCTGATTAACTAAGCAAACTATTGAATGGAAAAGGATAACTACCAAGTTTACCTCTTGGCAAGGCGTTCGCTATTTTTAAGTCCTCCGAACGGGACTCTCCGTTTTCTCATTCGTCCTGGGATTCACTGGATGGCGTAGTCGGTGGTTCCGGTGGCACCTCCTCTTCGTGTATGGTTATCTTCTCTTTCCACACTTGACTCGGTGCTACGGTCTCCATAGGATAGTTCCGTTCAAGCTGTATATCTTCAGACCTTACTACTTCTCCTTCGTAGTCTGCCCATCCGTCCTTGATGATTTGCCTCCTCTGGTTGCGGTTGCGTTGTCTTCTTCAGAGGAAAGTGTATGTGGACTTCTCCGGTTCCAATATAAATGATGGCTTAGATAGTGTTGAGGAACGGTCTTCCAAGGATGGTGGGTGGATCGTACTCGTCTTCTACCATGTCAATGACCTGAAAATTATCTCAAGCTGAATATATATTGGTTGTAGGGGCATGGTTCCATGCAGGAGCTGATAAGTGACTGCGGCCATTATGTTGATGTCAGATCCGGTGTCGTAGAGTGTCTTCTAAAAAGAGTATCTGTTGATAGTGCACTCAATGCTTGGAACACCAGGGTCGTCCTTCTTGATCAAGAAAGGTGACTTGAGTCGACGATCTTGACCTCCTCCGACAAGGATCCATAGTTTTAAATCTTCTGGACAAGACTTCTCACTGTCTTCATGCTTTAGGTGCATCATTTGATTAGGTGTGGACCTTGACGTCTGCACTTCTTGATACGGTGTCACCTATATTCTTTGATTGCCCAACAGTTCGAAGTGCGGTGTTGGCAATATCCTGCTCAGTGTGTTTGTGCTCATAGATCCAGGTCCTTCACTTGGTGGAATCTGGGAGTTGTAAAACTCCTCCATGTTTTGCTTGAAGTGTACCTGCTCATAGAGACAAGGCAGAGATCAAGTGCATGGGCCCTCTTGGTGGAAAACAACAACATAACCAAAAAGTGTATTTGTTCTTGTCTAACCTTAAGCATAGTGAGCAAGAAAAAGTTGATGGATCATGAGTGTAGCATTTGTCAGATCAGATGGCTCAACCTAATGGAAAGATAATCTATCTATATTTATGTTTTGTTTATATCTTCCAAAGATTGAATGTGCAATACTTTAGCTTATATGATTAGGAGTGTGGGATCACGAAGGTAGTCCTAAGAACAAAGATTAAAGGACTAAACATGTTGAATTAATTGAGTTGGTTAATTTGGAGTTACAGATCATACATGTTTGTCTCTTTATTTTGTGTGAATGCCAGAACCAAGGAGAAGTTTATAAAAGTGATAGTCAAGTACCTTAAGGTGTTACCTTACTTGAAGAGTGATGGTATAGTATCACCTTGTGGAAGCTTTTCTTTTCTTAGCGGTTGTGCATCGTGTTTGTGGCACCCTCCATGAATCATCTCTTATGAGCTACGTCTTTCTTGTGCAAATTGTTAAACTTCATGTGTCACCTTCTTCATCTCCATTGTGAGTTTATCTTAGGACTTCCCAGGTTGATATTAAAAGTTTTCCTGCAGGGGTTAGTCCCACAAAATATACCAATATCTACTCAAGCAGTTTTTAGTTCAGTAACCAAACTAGACTCCATGTCTAATCAGATTAAGGAAGGCTATTTAACCTAAGCACCATGATTAATTTAAATGCCAATGGAAGTATGTCGAGTACTTCCAAACCAACACTTGCTAGTAAATAGATAAAGGTAGCATGACAGCATTTATAGAGATCTACTCAAGTGGAGATGAAGTAGTGTGATTAGTACTTAACAAATTGAGCATGTCTCAAAGGTAGGGACAACCAACATAGCAACATGGCAAAGGATGTTTTTATGTAAAGTACTCCCCCAAGCTTGAATTTTGCGAAATTCAAGTTTGGATGAATTTAATTCAATGTTGTATGATGGTTGGTTGGACATACCTTGTGCTTGTCATTCATCTGATCTTCTTACTCCAATCCTAGAAAGGTTAGTGGCAAGAATACCCGAAGGAATATTTCTACAATTATCTCAATATGCTCAATACACGAGGCAATGTTGCAAATTCATGTTACGATCTGATAAGTGCTTGTTTAAGGACGCTAAGCTTATCCTTGGGAAACCATCAAACTATGTCGGCGAAGTGGTTTCCCCTCCAACGCTGACCTATATCAAGATCAACTCAACGAGATCTGCAATATTTATTATAGACATATGCATCGACAACCGCCCTTTTAAAGTTTTTATTAATAGAAAAGAAGAGGGGGTCGGAGATCTCAAATGTGGTGATGTTGGAGAGACCAATTGATTGGGAGATGTTTTATATGAGCAAGGACTTGGTGAGGTATTTATGAAATAACTTCCATGCTCAATATTGTTTCTCTCATTCTCAAGCTCCAAGGATGATTCTTCACGAATGCTTAAAATTCCTCTAGGACTGTCTCTCAAGTTTGTTTTATCTATCCATTCAATGGTGATAGCACATGGATTTTTAATGCCCTCTAGCCATTGATGTTGCTCTTCTCGATCCTCCTTATGCATGGGATGTCTAGTGAGATTCATAGGATTATCGGGAGGTTCAAGAGAAAGAGCATAGTAGAAACTATTAAGCTCAAGGATGGGATGGATAGCCGAATCATGGGATTGAAATGTTTGGAAATTGGCTATTGAAACTTCCTTTCCTCGTCTGGGAGATGATTCCTTCTCTATCTCTAAGATTTTTCTATGAAGACTAGTATAAGAAGGATGTCCACGAATGAAGACATACCTTCCTTTACTAATAGATAAAGAAAGAAAGACTCTACCAAAGGTTATATGATTCAGACCAATGTGAGTGATGTATAGAGAAGACTACAACCAAGAAAGAAAAACATGGTCTTGTAGGGCTAGGTTTAAACCATAATTTATAGATAGATTAACAAATTCCCTAGGTGTAGCTAAAAGTGCATTATCTTCTTGATTAAAAGATAGGACCTTGGCTATAGAAAAGGGTTGGTTTTGACCTATTGCAATCAACTCCGGACACAGATCATAATTAGGGGCAGGACTTGTTGACTCCCATGGTCTATGGCTGGTCTCCGAAGGTGCAAAGAATTCAATAATAGGTATGGAATTTGAGTTACCCATAAAGATGAAAATAAAAAGATAAAAGAATAAAAGTATAAAAGTATAATACAAGATAATAGCAAGACTTAAAGTTATCTCAGCAAACCGTCTTTCTCCCCGGCAGCGGCGCCAGAAATGCTTGTTGATATATGGTAACGCAATAAGGAATTGATCCGCAAGCGCACGGATATCGGTGAGCATTTCACCTAGGAGATTATCCAGAGTTATCATATTTATATTTTTACCACTGGGAGAAAGGGTGCATCTGACTAACCAAATCTATTGCTACTATCCCTTTAGGCTACAAAGAATGTTTCTCAATGTGAGTGATATATAGAGAAGACTGCAACCGTAGTCTCGTTCTAACCTTGGTAAGGATGATCTACTATTCTATTGGGGAGGCTCACGGAATCTAGACAACACAAAGGATGTTCGACCCGCACCTATAAACCTACCCGTCCTGCTAACAAGATATGGGATACAAAAGTAACTCGGAAATGTCACGTTCCTCGCTACTACCACGGTCCAGCTAGTCAGGGGATATCTATGAGTACCCTAGCCTAAACACCACGTTTACGCTAGCAATGATTACTCTAATACTCAACTGGAAGAGGATTAAAGTAAACTCATATACCAAAGAACAATAAAACAAGAACTTACTAGAATTAGAAGTCGAATTACTGAAGAATCTTAGAAGCAAGCCTCGGGTTAGAAGACTTGATCCCACAGGTACAACTCGGAGTAGACACCGACAGGCCAGCCTTCCTCCGATCTACACCTCGACTCTATCTCTCTCAATCTAGTAGAAACTACAAGATCTATTTCTACTTACATTGGTTGCTAAGCCTAAAAAGAAATTTTATTTAGAGAAGAGGTTTTCCTTCGAGGGCACCCCTCAACTCTATGATAACTTCTTGTCTCCTCCAGGGGCCAGGGGGGTCTCCTTATATAGTCCTCCTCCTGTATGCGTTTTTGGGTCAGTAGGCGATGTGGTACTACGTTATCCTTGATCCTTTAGGTCGGTGGAACATCGTGTGCGAAGAGAGTCTTCCTTATTTCCTGATAATCCCCTGCAGAAATAGACAAACACCAAAACTCGTGGAATTCTGTCAGATAAAACCTTAAGTCTGGGTGTTGGTTGCATTTGGATCCTTTTCTTTATTTATTTGATGATTATATTTGGTACTTAAGGACCATCAACACTCTGGTAATCTACTTCTATTCCATTATGCAATTACTATTCATGTATGTTCTGATTCACAACTCTTTTGAGTAGTTTTAATCTATAGGACCCTATACGTTAGAGTTGTAGTATAGGTGTAAGCGTGGTGCTTAGACCTAGATTACTTGTGGATATCCCCTGTCTAGCCGGATCGTGTGGTAGGCCGCGTAGGTGACAGTTACGTTGGTCCTCTGTAGTCCACCTCCAGTTAGCAGGACTGGTAGGGTTTATCGGCCTATGGATAAGCATCCTTTGTGGTGTAATCTTATCACGTGGTTCGTCCTAGACATAGACATACCCCTTTGAAGTAGAGAAACCATAGTTATCCTCTCTATTCTCCTACCATCGCCCATATACTAGATTGCTCTACTCTCTATTCCCATATTATCACCCATTGTTATCTTACCTTTAATATTGTTCTTATTCAATTCTACCATCTTTCCTATTTACACCTACCTATCTATCTAGGTTAAGTTAGAGCGTAGATCAGTTCTCCCGTTTCCCTATGGATATGATAAAACCTTTGACCGGGTAAAAGCTACAACGGTATCCGTGCGCTTGCGGATTTATCTGTGTGCGTATAAATACCATAGTACACTCTTGTGCCATGCTAGGGATGACAACCTAGTATTCAAGTGGTGTTAGCAAGTGTCAACACTTGCGATTTCGCCAAGTTTTCTCTCTTGTGAATTCATTGTTTTTATGCTAAGTTTGACCTCGCCGAACCTTGCAGAGCACCGTCGTCCGCCTTCCTCCATCGCGAGCGCACCCCAGCCTCTCCCCGACATCGGTTTTGCCCTATGTAAGTCCGCATCAAGCTCCTCTATGCTCTGGTGCTATCGGTTTGCTCCCTAGTGCCTTGAATCACCGTTTTGGCGAACACCGGCCAACTCCGGCCATGGCGCCGCCGTGACACCCCAACTCTGGCCGGCCATCTTCCTTCCCCAACTCCGATCTAATCGCAACCGTCCACATGAGATCCAGCGGCTCCAGATGAAGGATACCCCTTCAGCCGCAGTTTTGCTAAAGAGACCCTGCACTTTTTAAGTATAGAACCCACGGTCCCTGGCGCCTTTAGGCAAATACGCATTGTCCTTTTGAAAACATAAAAGCTCCCGGGTTAAATCAAAATACGTTTTCAGTATTTACTAATTTGCCACTGAGTTTTTTTAGGCCATAAAATATTCGTTTTAACTCCAATTTGACCCATTCAAAATGCGTTAGGTTCGTCTTTAAAAGATCTACATGTTAGTAATATTGTTTACTCAGTTTGAAACCTTTAATTTTCGTGACCTTATTTAATTAATTATTTTTCTATAGGAAATCATAGAAAATTCATAACTTCTATGTTTCAATTCTGTTTTTCGTGATCGTTACGTCTGTGAGATCGTAGCGATGCGTAGAATCATTTTATAATCTTTTTATACTGTTTTTATATGATTAGTGTACTGTTCTAATTGTAGCCTTGTTTGCTTTGTGTATGTTGTCTCCGATTGTTTGTGTGTTGATGATCGATGATCGAGTTTAGACGGTGAACAATACGTTGGTGATCAAGGCCAATCTTTTGACCAGCAGCAGGAGTTTCAGGAAAGCTTTGATCAAGGCAAGTATAACTTGGGACTATCCTTGTTACCTATATACAATTAATACAATATATCATATGCATGTGTCCACCTTGATGACCTTAGTAAAATCATAGATGATTGTTGTCCTGAATTCCTTGATACCTATTGGGATATGCATTTGGGTAGTTCTTGCTAGAGCTTGATTATAATCCATGATCTTGTAACATGAATATTTTGATATACAATAAACAATAAAATAAGCTTTCTAGCAACTTGAACATAAAGGGTGGAAAGAACTCTGGCTTTTGCTAGATTGATCTTGACCCCCCATAAGGACTTATCCCTTAGCAAAAGCTGGGACAATTCGTACTACCATGAGGGCTATATGGCTCTGGCTTTAGTCAAGTATGAGTAATTTTTCTAGCTCGTTAGCGGTTACCCATGTGGCGCAATTGGGGAATAGCAGACCGTGGATTCCTGCGGGTGGATCACATGGACTGACTAATGAAACCAAACGGCCCTAACTTGTTAGACGAACCTTTGAATGACTTGATAGTGATCCCTGCCGAGCTCCCTAGGAAGGGGGTTAAGAGACTTCCAAGCTCGGGCGAAAGGGTAAATCACAACTCATGGGTAAAGATGTACAACCTCTGCAGAGTGTTAAATCTGGTATACTAGCCGTGCCCACGGATACGGGCAGCCTAGAAAACTGACGGAATAGATGGACACTGATGAACATGATTAATGATGATAAATGAGGGTTTATTATGTTGTCTATATGTGTTATTCTTAATTTTTGTATACATTGATCATGTGGTTATGGGATTAATTATGCTACCTTGATATTTGCTATCCAATGATTAAATATGCTATCTACATATAAAAGCTAAACGCAGTCAAATCAGTGTCAGCTAATTGAGCCTCATGAACCCCTGGTTATACTTGTTGAGTACGATATATGCTCACTCTTGCTATTTCCCCCATTCTTCAGGAGGAATGTTAGGCTTGTGATCAACCAGTTAGTTGGATCCTGTAGAGTGGAGTTAATAACCGAAGTTTGGAGTTATCTTCCATTGTTTGCTATCTAAGGTTACCTCTTATTTACTATGTACGTTATATAATTTATGCATTGTTTTTTGATATTACCCCTTATTTGTTGCTATATGTGATATTTGACTTCTAAGACTCATATATGGTGTATATCTGGTTTTGTCCTTAAAATCGGGTATTACATTAATGGATAAATGGATAATGTACGTAAGTTATTTCTTATTCACACATAAGCGTATCGGATAAATAGCTGATCCAATTATCTTTATTCATCAGATGCAAGTGTTTGATAAGAATTTAAATGTTTTATATTATTTATCTTTCTGCATCATCATTAGGAGTTGACTTTCTAGTTAATTTTTTCGTTCAACGGCTTCTCAAGGCCATATATTTTGGAACTGTCTGGCAATAACGGGCACGTTCCATAACTTGACTTTTTGTACCTATACCTTGTCAATTTTAGGTCAAATTGACTGGCACGCCTTGGAATCAATTCACCAAGCTCGAGTGTTTGTGGCTCAAGAGGTCTAGGACTTCAGCTCCTGCACTCCCTTTGAGAGCCCGTGAATTTTTGGTGTGAGAAACCAATTGTTGCACCAACACATCTTTTGGGATGCTCGGTGGGACATCAATCAACAACATGGAGAATGAAAACGTGCTCAATGTTACTCTAGATGAACTCCCGGATCCGTTGAAGGAAATGGTCGTAACTGCTGTGAGCCAATATCAAGAGAAATGCTTGCTTTCTTTCTTTCAGCAGGACTAGAGATAAGAAGGTATATCAGAAGAATCTTTTCCCAAGAGTAATTCTGGAAGGAGAACGTGATCCTACTGTTCAATCCAACATCAAGCTATGAGTGAAACTATTAGCAAAGCTATGGCAGCAACCTTGGCTAATCATAATGAAATATTATTGAATGGTATTACTAATGCCATTAAGGAAGCTTTTAATCTAGATATATAGAATAGGGGTCCGACATATTCTGCTCCTATTGGAAACAGGCAAACATTTGTTGGGCAGACATCGGGAGATCATATATCTGGAGAACCTACAAATATAAATCAATGCTGCGACACTGTTCAGCAATCAGTGCAACAGTCGATACTGGATTATGGTCAATCGGTTGCAAAAGTTGCTCCTCATAGCAGGAGATTGGCCAGGAATTTCAATGCTCCACCATATCAAGGATGGTTAGCACCTGGAGATGTACTCACTAGTTATCACAATGTTTCAAAGCATTACACTTTGAATGGTTGCAAAAACCCTGGATATCAACCAAATAATCAAAGGATTCAAAATTATGGGTATCCAGAGCCAAATAATCAGCAAGGACCTCAGTTTTAGATAGATCAGCTAATGGGCCAGGTGACTGATGTGGTTCAGAGGCAGTTTGGCTTGAAGCCCAAGAACATAACAGTTTCATATAAGAAACCATACCTAGAGTGGTTTGATCAAGTTTTATTGCCACCAAGATATAGACATCCACATTTTGTTAAATTTACTGGAATGGGTTCGGTATCGACAATGGAGCATGTTAATCAATATTTGGCTCAACTTGGTAAAATTGCTGATGAACCAACATTCAAAGTGAGGTTCTTTCCTCTTTCTCTATCTGGACCAGTATTCTCATGGTTTGCATCTCTGCCACATTATTCTATCGAAGGATGGGAAGATCTAGAGACCAAGTTCCATCATTACTTTGATTCAAGAATCATGGAAAAAGGTATTATAGATTTAGTCGATGTGAGACAAAGGAACAATGAGTCTCCACTTCATTATTTATAGAGGTTTAAAGAAGTTAGGAATCAATGCTATACTTAGACACTTTCAGAAGCTGAGTTGGTTAGCATTGCAATTTGAGGGCTAATACCAGCTATCAGAGAGAAGATTGGATTTGATTCTCCCAATTTAGCTGCTTTGGCCAGGAAATTATCTAGTATGGAAAATCAGTTCAAGTATGCACGCTTTGACAGACCTCAGAAGGTAGGCAATGTCGGTTATGAGTCTGACCCAGAGTTAGTCGATAGCAGTGATGAAGAAGTTGAAAATGATGAGGTAGCCGCTATGGATTGGCTGTGGAAATATTCTGAATATATTCCATGGGCCAAGAATAAATCGACATACGAAGAGAAGAAGAAATTCAACTTTGACATCACCAAGGCCGACAAAATATTTGATTTTTTTTGGAGAAAGGGTAAATTAAGTTGATAGGAAATCATAGGATCCCTTCGGCTGAAGAACTTAAGAAGAAAAGGTATTGTAAGTATCATAATTCTAATACTCATAATACTAATGATTGCAAAGTTTTCAGAGATATAATCCAGCAAGCTATCAACAAAGGGAAGATTGGGCAGGAGAAGGGTAAAGGTGGTATGGGTATAGAAGGACATCCCTTTCTAGCAAATATGGTTGCTTCCTCTTTTCCAAGGGGGAAGTTCAAGGTGCTTACCTCTGAAAGTGCCAAGGAAGCAAAGGCAGTAGATTCCACAAGACAAATATCAGCTACCGAATATCAAGAAATGAAGAAGAAACAAGATCAGCAAATTAGTCAAAGTGGTGAAATGCGCAAACATCCTATTGTCAGGATTTTATTGAATAAATGGCAAAGACAGAAAGAGAGGGACCAAATGTGTCAAGAAAGAGAATATTGGATGTATCAAGAGGAATACAAAAGAAGGAGAATTCAAGAAGAAGATGAATATCATTGGAATTGTCCTTTCTTTCAACATTGCTAGAATGAAGGCTTGAAGTTGCCGACTCTCAATAACTATCCTGAGTGCAGTGATCAGTATTGGGAATATTGTCAAGCTGTACATGAACGACTGAATTTTGGGGAAACAAGTCGGCGCATAAAAATGGAAAATATTCATGATCAGTTCAAAACAGAAATAGTCGATCAAGAAATAATTGATAGAGAGTATGTCTGGTAGGAGAATCAATGGTGTCCAAGTGGACTTACCAGAAGTCAGAAGAGAAGGGTTCAACGTCTGATAAATGATGAACTGCATCAAAAATGACATAAAGTATGGCAAGTTAAACAGATAGTTGATAAAAGCAAATGTAAGGCACCAGTTGAAGTTTCTGCTATTTTTATGTTGCCTGCTGAATTTAGAGCCAATAGTGATGAGATAGAATCAGATGAAGAAATAGTTGTGGCTCAATGTGTTTGTCAAGCAGAAAGTGCAACCTTTGAGAAACCTAAGAAACACCTGCATTTAAAGGGATTATATCTCAAAGGGTTTATTGATGGGAAGCCATTGACCAAGATGTTAGTTGATGGAGGTGTAGCTGTGAATTTGATGCCATATTCTACATTCAGAAAGCTTGGTAAGAAGAGAGAAGATCTATGTCCAACTGATATGAGATTGACAGATTTTAGTGGTAGCATTTCAGTAACCAAAGGTGCTATATGTGTTGAATTGATAGTTGGTAGTAAGGGCTTGCCTACTACTTTCTTTGTGGTTGATGCTAAAGGCATGTATAGTTTGCTCTTAGGAAGAGATTGGATCCATATTAATTGCTGTATGTCATCCACCATGCATCAGAGTTTAATTCAGTGGATTGGAGACAATGTAGAAGTTGTTCGAGCCGATTCTTCTATTAGTATTTCTTATACTAGAATAGATGAGTGGAATTTTGAAGGCATGGAATGTTTCTATGGGAAAATCTATGAAGGAGATGTCATCAAAGTGTTTGATGATAATCAACAGCCGATACAAGTAGTCGTCTCTCAAATTTTTAATTGATGGATTCTTTAGTCGATGAAGATGAAGGCAAGATGGGCAAAGGATTTATGTCGGCCGATGAGCTAGAGGAAATAGATATAGGAGATGGTGATAAGCCTAGGCCAACATATGTAAGTGTTAAATTAGATCCTGAGTATAAACAAGAATTAATAGATTTATTGAGAGTATATAAAGATACTTAGGAGTATTATGAAATGCCTGGCCTTGATAAAAAATTAGTTGAGCATCGGCTACCGATTAAACCTAGGTATCGACCCTTTAAGCAAGCTCCAAGAAGGATTAAACCAGAGGTAACGGCCAATGTCAAAGTAGAAATCACTCGATTATATGAAGCAAAATTCATTCGGCAATGTCGATATGCTGAATGTATTTCCATTGTGGTTCCTGTGTATAAGAAGGAAGGTAAAGTAAGTGTTTGCAATGATTTTAGAGATTTGAATAAAGCTACCCCTCTAGATAGTTATCCTATGCCTGTTGCCAATATGTTAGTCGATGCAGCGGTAGGACATAAAATAATTAGTTTTATGGATGATAATGCTGGATATAATCAAATATTCATGGCGGAAGAAGATATTCATAAGACTGCTTTTAGATGTCCTAGTGCATTGGGTGTATATGAGTGGGTAGTTATGACTTTTGGACTAAAAAATGACGTTGTAACTTATCAGAGGGCAATGAATTGTATATTTCATGAGTTGATCGGTAAGATTGTTGAAATTTATATAGATGATGTAGTTGTGAAATCCAAGGGTTATCAAGAACATTTGGAGGATCTCAAGAAAACTCTTATGTGCGCCAGAAAGCATGGATTGAGGATGAATCCACATAAGTGTGCCTTTGGAGTATCAGCTGGACAATTCTTGGGTTTCATGGTGCATGAAAAAGAGGTTGAAGTTGGGCAAAAGAGTTTTAAGCAATTAGTAAGACAGTGCCTCCAACTTCAAAAACTGAGTTGCAATCTTTGATCGGCAAATTTAATTTTGTTAGAAGATTTATTTCAAACTTATCAGCTAAGATTTTGCCGTTCTCTACATTGTTGAAATTGAAGAGTGGTCAAGAATTTAGGTCCGGAAACAAAAAAACAAAAGGCATTTGAAGAAATTAAGGAGTATATGAAGTCTCCACCAGTTTTAGTCCCCCCTTAGAATTGAAAGCCTTTTAAGTTGTACGTAGCAGCCAGTGATCATAATATTGGATCGGCTTTAATGCAAGAATTTGAAGGAAAAGAAAGGGTTATCTTTTATTTGAGTAGAAGATTGTTAGATCTAGAAACTAGATATTCTCCCATTGAAAAGATATGTTTACATTTGTACTTTTCATGTAGGCATTATTTGTTATCTTTAGAGTGCACGGTGGTGTCCAAGTTTGATGTGATCAAACATATGCTATCTATGCCTATTTTAAATGGGAGAATTGGTAAGTGGATTCTTGCATTATCAGAATTTGATTTGAGATATGAATCGGCTAAAGCAGTTGAAGGTCAAGCCATAGCTGATTTCATTACTCATCATCGAGAAAAGGAAGTAACATTATTGGAATTAACCTCTTGAGATCTATTCTTTGATGGATCTACTTGCAAGCAAGGAGGGGGTGTCGGTATTGTGTTGATTTCTCCATAAGAGATGAGTTTTGAATATGCTATTTGATGAGGACATCAGCACCATCTATACATCCACACCTACATCACACCATCGCCAACACCACTTGGCCCTCTTACTCGTACCCATGCCCGTCAACTGAACCATCAAGTAAGTTTATTCTTAAACTCTTGTCCATCATATTTAGACAATGGAGACACGTGCACGCTTGTTTTGCTTAGGAATGATGGAGAGGACCAGAAGCATAGGGGATTGGCGTAGGCTGGATTTGGACAGCAAGACAGCACCAACTTACAACAACTGCCATGACTTCATACAGAGTCCATTTTAAGCATGCAAGCACTTGATGGAAAACTCGTCAAGTATATTTTTAGATGGATCTCAATTCAAGTTCACAGCAGCTATGAGGCGGCCGCAATTGTCTAATAACTCCACGGACCTTTTCTTCGGATACCTACTTTTAGAGCATGCTTCGGTCAATAAGGATCTCATGTTTCGGTCAATAAGGATCTCATGCAACTAAGCAATGTTGCCTTTATTTCTCTGTTATTTTTAGAGTGTTGATATTTTTAGAGTGTTGAGAGTGCCACCTAGCTTTGCTCTCTCTTGTATTTATGGCTCCTACATGCCACCACAACAATCTGGGTTTTGTTTAATCGAATTAGCCATTTGCTACCGCCTTTCAACGCGCGTGTTGGATAAACCGCCCGTCTGATTGTAAAAGGAACCCCACCATCTTGTGATTTCAGATTGAAAGCTCAATATATATATTTTTCAATTGTGATTGTTCATTGTGTTCTTGCTTGTTCTTTGATTGCTTGCAGGACGAGTGCCCTCGTGGCCGGGTCGCGCACCACAAGAACGCAGCGATCCTTGGAGTCAGTGTATCGGTTGCTAAGGCGCATCATCCTTGGATGGTTGTAGTCGGATCATGAACGTCGTCTCCTTCCACTAAATCGAAGTTATCCATCTCCACCAAAAAGATTGGGACACCCTCGTTCTTATTATGTGGTAATCAGAGCAAGGTTTGATTGGTGAGAGATTTTATTTTGCAATTTTTTTTCCTATAGTCCAGAAAAGCCAAAAAAAAATTTAGTTTCATTCCCAACATCCTATAGACCCATTGAGCCTTTTACTAGTACTACTTAGTTCACGCAAGTTGTGTTTGATTTACATCGGTCGAGTCGAATTGCTGGTCTTGGGTTTAGACTTTTAGAGTTTCGAGTTCTTGTCACGTTTTAGTCACTGCCCATCGTATAATCTCTGCTGCAATCACTATTATCATATACATTTGGACTGTCTGAACTATCATCACCACCCTACTTGTGCACCATGTAAACTCCATCCACCAGTTTCTCTTTTCACTTGTACGCACCCCTATATTTTTAGGCGCATGCACCCTTTCACTTCAACCCATGAGCATGATATGATTAACCGCCACCTCCTGCATGCTCCTTTCTTCCATCCATACATCCTATTATTAGCGCTAGCGCACATTCTATTTTCAGCATCCTATTACAACCACCAGATTTGTTCCACATTTGCGCATCTAATTTTAGAACATTCCATTGTTCCATCCACTTCTAGCAGCGCGCATCCTTTTGCCTGTCCTCCACTCTTCTTTCACATTCTATTTTTAGCATCTCCATTGCAATCAGTACTACTGCAGCACCATATCACCATCACAATTTGCTAGTTGTATTTTTGTCACACTAAAGGCATTGTGCGTATTCTGAAATCTAATCCATCAAGATTCAGATTTGTTTTAGTTGAGCAAAGTAAAAGAAAAAAAAACAGAAAGAAATAAAAAAAACAATCAAAAAAAGAGGAAAAAAACGAAAGAAAAAAAAACGAAAGAAAAGAAAGGAAGAGGAAAAGAAGGGGAGTTATCTAGGAAAAGAAGGGGAGTTATCTCTTGTTGTCCTTATTATTGTTCGTGCTGTAACGTGACTTTGTGTCTAGGCTCGCGTCTCTAGCACGGTCTAGCCTAGGACTAGCATAGCACCACCGTTGAATGATTTCTCAACCTGCTTTTGTAACTAATGTGGTGTTAGTATTTCCTTGCTACTTTCAGCCTTCCTATAGCTCCACAAATTCGACTATAGCTTGACAGGGATTGATGTTGCGGCACCGATACACTTGCTTCTTAGGTTGAGTTGCTGAATTGTTGGCTGCCGTCCCCCTCCTGTTGAGTTTGGTAAGAACAGGTGAGAACATGCATGGACAAGTGTAGAGAGTGAGAGGATTATAATAACCACATCCTAGTAGCATTAGGGCAGTTTTTCTTTCACTTTTTTTTGTCTCCTCTCTTGTGATCATGCCAGGAGAATCAGATCCAACCCCAGATCCAACCCCACCACAATCACCACGGACAAAGACCTTTATGCAACACTTTGAACGCAAAGTAAGGGAGCACACTAATGGCCTCAATGAGGATGTATAGGTGACCAATGAAAAGGTTGGGCAATTGGAGACAGCCCAAATAGCCACCACCAGCAAGATTACAAGGTTGGAGGCATCTATTGTTCGTATGGACAAAAGCCTTGCTGCCCTTCTGAACCGTTTTGATGACTTCCACATGAAACACAAAGAGAAGCATAATGAAGATGAAGAGTGAGTCAAAGATAATTATGATGATGATTATACTGCTGATACTGAACATGATGATCGTGACACTCGTGATCGGCATCGCCTACGCCATAATCGAAGTGGTATGGGCGGTCACCGTCGACATGAGGTACCCAACAATACAGATTCTTTTAGCAAGATTAAATTTAAAATACCTCCTTTTGATGGTAAGTATGACCCTGATGCATATATTTCTTGGGAAATTGCTATTGAACAAAAGTTTGCATGTCATGAGTTTCCTGAGAATACACGTGTTAGGGCTGCTACTAGCGAGTTTAGTGACTTTGCTACTGTTTGGTGGAATGAACATGTCAAGAAAAATCCTAATAACATACCACAAACTTGGAATGCTTTAAAACGAATCATGAGGGCTAGATTTGTCCCTTCTTACTATGCACGAGATTTGTTACATAAATTACAACAACTGAGACAGGGAGCTAAAACTGTAGAAGAATATTATCAAGAATTGCAAATGGGTATGTTGCGTTGTAATATAGAAGAGGACGAGGAACCTGCTATGGCTAGGTTTTTGGGTGGACTAAACCGTGAAATTCAGGACATACTTGAATATAAAGATTACAATAACATAACCCGTTTGTTTCATCTTGCGTGTAAAGCTGAAAGGGAAGTTCAGGGACGATATGCTAGTACCAAGAATAGTATTTCTGCAGGGAAGACTAATTCATGGCAGCCCCGCACGACTACTACTCCACCTACACGTGCTCCTATGCCTTCACAAAGCAACATGTCTCGTGCTAATCTAGCAAACTCAGTGGCAAAGACGATTCAAAATCCTACTGCAAGTGCTTCACCCATGGCGTCTACAGGTAGAACAAGAGACATTCAGTGTCTCCGATGCAAGGGATATGGACATGTGATGCGTGAATGTCCCAGCAAGCGTGTTTTGATCGTCAAAGATGATGGTGAGTGCTCATCTGCTAGTGATTTTGATGAAGATACACTTGCATTGCTTGCAGCTGACCATGCAGGTAGTGAACAACATTTCGAAGAACATATTAATGCTACTGAAGTAGACCGCTATGAGAGCCTTATTGTGCAGCGTGTGCTTAGTGCACAAATGGAGAAGGCAGAGCAAAATCAGTGACATACATTGTTTCAAGCAAAGTGTGTCATCAAAGAGCGTTCATGTCGCATGATCATTGATGGAGGTAGCTGCAACAACTTGGCCAGCAGCGACATGGTGGACAAGCTTGCGCTTACCACTAACCCACACCCACATCCATATTATATTCAATGGCTGAACAATAGTGGCAAGGCAAAGGTAACTAGACTTGTGCGAATCAATTTTTCTATTGGGTCGTATAAAGATGTTGTTGAATGTGATGTTGTGCCTATGCAAGCTTGCAATATTCTGCTAGGTAGACCTTGGCAATTTGATAGAGATTCTATGCATCATGGAAGAGCAAATCAATATTCTTTTCTATATCATGATAGAAAAATTGTTTTACACCCTATGTCTCCTGAGGCGATTATGCAAAATGATGTGGCTCAGGCTACAAAAGCAAAAAGAGAGAGGAATACTAAACCTGTCATAGATAGGAAAGATGGGATCAAATTGAAAGGGAATTGTTTGCTTGCTACTAAGTCTGATATTAATGAGTTGAATGCATCCACTTCTACTATTTATGCTTTAGTATGCAAAGATGCATTAATTTCCCTTCACGATATGCTGCATTCTTTGCCTCCGGAGGTTGCTGACATTTTGCAGGAGTATTCTAATGTGTTTCCAACTGAAATGCCACCGGGGCTACCACCACTTCGAGGGATTGAGCACCAGATTGACTTGATTCCCGGTGCTTCATTGCCCAACCGTGCACCATACAGGACCAATCCAGAAGAAACAAAAGAGATTCAGCGGCAAGTGCAAGAACTACTCGACAAAGGTTATGTGCGTGAGTCTCTTATTCCTTGTGCTGTTTCTGTTATTTTAGTGCCTAAAAAAGATGGATCATGGCGTATGTGTGTGGATTGTCGAGCTATCAATAATATTACTATTAGATATCGCCATCCTATTCCACGCTTAGATGACATGCTTGATGAACTAAGTGGTGCTGTTGTATTTTCCAAAGTTGACTTGCGTAGTGATTACCACCAGATTCGTATGAAATTAGGAGATGAATGGAAAACCGCTTTCAAAACTAAATTCGGTTTGTATGAGTGGTTAGTCATGCCTTTTGGTTTAACTAATGCACCGAGTACCTTCATGAGACTAATGAACGAGGTTTTGCGTGCCTTCATTGGAAGATTTGTTGTTGTTTATTTTGATGATATATTAATTTACAGCAAATCTATGGATCAACATCTTGATCATTTACGTGCTGTTTTTCAAGCTCTACGAGATGCACGCTTATTTGGTAATATTGAGAAGTGCATGTTTTGCACAGATCGAGTTTCTTTTCTTGGCTATGTTGTTACTCCACAGGGAATTGAGGTTGACAAATCTAAGGTGGAAGCAATACAAGGGTGGCCAATACCAAAGAGCGTCACCCAGCTATGGAGTTTTCTAGGACTTGCTGGGTTCTATCGTCGCTTTGTGCAGGATTTCAGCACCATTGCTGCACCATTGAATGAGCTTACAAAGAAGGGAGTGCACTTTTCTTGGAGCACAGCACAAGAGAATGCTTTCAACATGTTGAAAGATAAGTTGACACATGCACCTCTTCTCCAACTTCCTGATTTTAACAAAACTTTTGAACTTGAATGTGATGCTAGTGGAATTGGTTTGGGTGGTATTTTGTTACAAGAAGGAAAACCCATTGCATATTTTAGTGAGAAACTAAGTGGGCCTATTCTAAATTATTCTACTTATGATAAAGAATTGTATGCTCTTGTGCGAACATTAGAAACATGGCAACATTATTTGTGGCCCAAAGAATTTGTCATACATTCTGATCATGAATCGTTAAAGCATATTCGTAGCCAAGGAAAACTGAACCGTAGACAAGCTAAGTGGGTTGAATTCATTGAATCTTTTCCGTATGTCATCAAACACAAGAAAGGGAAAGAGAATATCATTGCTGATGCTTTATCTAGGAGATATACCTTGTTGACACAACTCGACCATAAGATCTTTGGATTGGAAACAGTTAAAGAACAATACGTGCATGATGATGATTTTAAAGATGTGTTTTTGCATTGTAAGGATGGGAAGGCATGGAATAAATTTGTTGTAAATGATGGTTTTGTGTTTAGAGCTAATAAGCTATGCATTCCAGCTAGCTCTGTTCGTTTGTTGTTGCTACAGGAAGCACATGGAGGTGGTTTGATGGGACATTTTGGGGCAAAGAAGACGGAGGACATACTGGCTGGTCATTTCTTTTGGCCAAAGATGAGGAGAGATGTGGAGAGATTTATTGCTCGCTGCACGACATGTCAAAAGGCCAAGTCACGCTTAAATCCACACGATTTGAAGCCATATTTGGGTGAGGGAGACGAGCTTGAGTCGGGGACGACTCAAATGCAAGAAGGGGAGGATGATGAGGACATCAGCACCATCTATACATCCACACCTACACCACACCATCGCCAACACCACTTGGCCCTCTTACTCGTGCCCGTGCCCGTCAACTGAACCATCAAGTAAGTTTATTCTTAAACTCTTGTCCATCATATTTAGACAATGGAGACACGTGCACGCTTGTTTTGCTTAGGAATGATGGAGAGGACCAGAAGCATAGGGGATTGGCGTAGGCTGGATTTGGACAGCAAGACAGCACCAACTTACAACAACCGCCATGACTTCATACAGAGTCCATTTTAAGCATGCAAGCACTTGATGGAAAACTCGTCAAGTATATTTTTAGATGGATCTCAATTCAAGTTCACAGCAGCTATGAGGCAGCCGCAATTGTCTAATAACTGCATGGACCTTTTCTTCGGATACCTACTTTTAGAGCATGCTTCGGTCAATAAGGATCTCATGTTTCGGTCAATAAGGATCTCATGCAACTAAGCAATGGTTGCCTTTATTTCTCTGTTATTTTTAGAGTGTTGAGAGTGCCGCCTAGCTTTGCTCTCTCTTGTATTTATGGGTCCTACATGCCACCACAACAATCTGGGTTTTGATTAATCGAGTTAGCCATTTGCTACCGCCTTTCGGCGCGCGTGTTGGATAAACCGCCCGTCTGACTGTAAAAGGAACCCCACCATCTTGTGATTTCAGATTGAAAGCTCAATATATATATATTTTTCAATTGTGATTGTTCATTGTGTTCTTGCTTGTTCTTCGATTGCTTGCAGGACGAGTGCCCTCGTGGCCGGGTCGCGCACCACAAGAACGCAGCGATCCTTGGAGTCGGTGTATCGGTTGCTAAGGCGCATCATCCTTGGATGGTTGTAGTCGGATCATGAACGTCGTCTCCTTCCACTAAATCGAAGTTATCCATCTCCACCAAAAAGATCGGGACACCCTCGTTCTTATTACTATTCCCACAAAACCGACATCTACTAATAATCAGGCAGAGTATCTTAAAGGTATTCAATTTCTACATGAAGTCAACGCCGAGAGTATTGAAGTTTTTGGTGATTCTGAATTAGTAATTAATCAATTTCTCAGCCTATATGAATGCAAAGATGATGTCTTGAGAAAATATTATGAAGAATGCCAAGAACTTCTTAATTCTTTTTCTTTTGTTATTATCAAGCATATCCCTAGGAATCAGAATCAAGAGGCTAATCGGTTAGCTCAAAGTGCTTCTGAATATCGGTAAATTATTGAAATTTTAGCTGATGAAGTTGTTGTTGATGAAGATTGGAGGAAGGATATTATCGAGTGTTTGAAGAATCCATCACAACAAGTATCCAGGAAATTGAGGTACAAAGCTCTTAAATTTGTTCTTCTTGATGATCGGCTATATCATAGAACAGTTGATGGTGTGCTCCTTAAGTGTCTCAACCAAGAAGAAGCTAAGGTTTTGATGGGAGAGATTCATGAAGGAGTTTGTGGTGCTCATCAATCTGCTATTAAGATGAAGTGGATGATTAGAAGTGCAGGTTATTTTTGGCCGACCATGTTGGAGGATTGTTTCAAATATTATAAAGGATGTCAAGAGTGTCAAAGGTTTGGCAATATTCATAAATCTCTAGCATTGACTATGAATCCTATTGTGAAACCATGGCCATTTAGAGGTTGGGGAATAGATCTAATCAACCAGATATTTCCGTCATCAAGTGTAACAGAATCATCCAATTTATAAGAATTCAAGTGAATTAGCGACCACAAAGCAGTCAAGCCAATGGAATTGAACCCATATAAACCCGGTAGTCCGATGAAATCTCAGAAGATCTCGATTAAACCAACATACAACCAAGACCCTACATGATCAAGCATCTCCATCACAGATTACACACATTCGTCACATAACATAGTTTTACAACACATCAGAGTTCAAACAGAGTTATTACACAAAAGTAGTTTTAAACAACACACGCACTTAGTTCAATTACATGCCAGTTCCATAGTCATTCCCACAAAAGCACAACTGAAGAGAATAGAAGTGATCTTGCCCATGATCTACTCATCATCCGCAGTCGAATGGTGACAATTAGCACAGTAGCCGTGATAAACGACATCATCTGCAACAAGGGTAAATAAAACCCTGAGTACGAGAATGTACTCAGCTAGACTTACTCGTCATAAACCAGAAATAAAGTGACACCAAGGAGTATGCAAGGCTAACATTTGTGGACTGGTTTGACTCACCTTTTGCATAAAAGCTTTAGTTTTTGAGTAACACATTTATAACATTTTCAGCAGCAAGTTAATTATTTAGATCAGCTATACACTAGATTATCACCTGTTCTAAGCATACACTTGAGTATTAAGCATCACAATAATAACCATATCCGGATTATCACATAGCCATCAACATTCTCAACATAACCATTAAGTTTATTTAGTGAGTTCTACGTTGCCGCTGCTCGAGTCAAGTTCTCACTATCCGAGAGAGACGGCGATTCGAATCGATTCCTATCCAGCTGGAGGGGTATTCCTAGCACTCACCCAAGCACACCTCGCGAGGGCAGCTCGGATCACCTTTAGCACAACTCCGGACCAATTCGCGGGCCCGTCCAACGCCGCACCCCCAGGGACCGCCAATCTGCCAAGGGCAGGACTCTAACCTGACACCTTGGTCTTACGCTATTGACTCCCCGCACATCCTTGCTACCATCCGGGGTGCGCACTCATACAGAATGGGGTATCCGGCCTGAGTTGCACTCGTAGGCTTCGCGGTCGGAATGACTTATCTGGCCAACTAAGTGTTAGGCATGCGTTCAACATGACACGAGGACGTACAGCGTATCGGTCCTTAAACGACACAGACGGGGATAGATTCACACCCAAGACCTCCTTGCCTTGTTGCTGCACTATCGTCATCTCGTCCGGTCTCATTCATTATTAGCCATGGTTATTTCCACGATAACAAATATAGCCAATCGTGATCTAGTATCCACCTAACTCTCGCAGGTGATAGGAAATCACCCGGCTTCTACCGAGCTAAGCATGGCTAAGCATCATTTCGATCCTGGACCTACTTGGGTAATGTATAAGGTGGACAAGGAAATCATTATGCAGCAAGGGTGTCATATCAATGCCTAACACTTAATGCAACAATACATAACCATAGTTAATTGACAGCTGGATATTATAACAAAAATAGTAGGAGGCTTATAATGCTCCGGGGCTTGCCTTCAACGTAGGTAGAGGGACGATGGTCGGGACACTCCGGTAGATCCTCCTCCTCCTCAGCTCCTTGAGGTGGCTCCCTCTGCTGCTCCTCCGGCTTGGGTGGTGCGAACTCCAAGACCGTCACGTCCTTGGGTACACCTAAGTATGCATGACAAGGAAATAAATATAGAGAATGCACATATGATGCATGATGTCATGATGAAGAGCCAAAGGAACATGAAGCCATGTACAAACACGAGTATAAAGCTTATAAGATTATGAGGATCATGAAATAACAAGCAAGTGCATACTTCTTCTCTGGTAGAGAGGCTACAATTCACTTTTAAACATCCCAGAAAGATTCCCAACCGAAATAGGTTGAAACAGGCAAAATTTGCTGGCTGTCTTGGAAAATCCAGAGAGCAAGCACTTCGCAGCAGCTTTTGTAACAATCACAACTCTTAAACTACTCATCCAAATGTCATGAAATTTGAACACAAGGTAGATAAGTAAGTTAGCTACAAGTTTGTTATAGACAAGTTTTCCAGAAAACTTCATCTTCAAGCAGTTCTTAAACAACTGCTATCAGCTACACAGAATATGCTCTAGGAAAGACATAATTAAAAAATAATATTTTAACACATACTATGAATGTAACATTGGTTCAAACCAAATGCACCAGTAGTTAGAACATGTCTAAGACACACCAGAAAACATCATGGCAAGGTTTAAACTCATTTTTATTATCCCCTTTTCTATTTATTTGATTAATAGGGTGAATTAATGAGTATATAGTACAAGTGATCCAAAAATTCTAATAAAATTACAGCATGCTATCTAAGCTACCACAAGGTTACTGTAAAATTTTCAGGGCTCTTGCACATGTAGATTGCGAGACACAAAAATGACAAGCTAACAATGGCATTAAAGGCATAAATGTAAAATTTTATCAAAAAGTGTCAAACAACAGATTTCAGATTTTTCTTAGCTTTGTTTGTACATAATTACCTGACTCAGCACGTTTTATCAGAAAATGAGTTATAATCTGTTTACTAAAAATACCACAAGAAACTCCTATTTAAACAAGAAATATTTATAACTCTACCAACAGGTATCCAAAAATTATGATAAATTTATCAGAGCCTAAACATAGCATGAAAAACATTTTCCTAAATTTGCATGGCCATAAGACTCACAGATCTCAAGATATAATTACCTCCTATTTAACCAAGATTAAATCATATCTATTTATTTCTGCAAAAACATGGCATGTTTTATATTTTTAATAAAAACTAGACTAACTCAAGAATCTAACAAAATTGGAATCACTTCATTTGGATATGTCTAGCTCAAGTTATGAATTTTACAAAAACAACACGGGATCTACAAAACAGTGAACCAGAGGGGAGAGAGTTAGAGGCTGACGGGTGGGGCCTGCTGACAGACGGGACCCACACGACAGAGAGACAGAGAGCAAAGACGAGCTCATCGCCGGCGAATCTCGACCACGGTGTGGTCTCCGGGGAAACCGAGGGCATCTACGTGTTCCTCACCACGAGGCGAACCTGTTGACCTACTTGGCTCACGCTCTACTAGACTCTAGGGTGCTCACCGTCGCGAATGGCGGAACGGCGGCACTGCTGTTGGGTATTTTAAACGCAAACAGAAAAATCCGCAAGCGCACGGATACCGATGTAGCCTTCACCCGGGAGTATTCCAGAGTATCGATTTTCCACAGGGAACGTGAGTGTACTAATTAAGATCCAAGATCGCCCAAGGATAACTATATAACTATTTTTGGTGGGAATAGAGGAAGTTTCCTGAGAGTTCTCTAGTTGATCTAAGAATCAAGAATTACCTCAAGACTATCTATTTCGGGACATCAGAACACTAACCACAAAAAGAGATGAGAAGGGGGCTAGGAAGCTCCGACTACGGTCCTACAAACACCGATCCGAACGAGGTGGAATACGTCGACCGTTAGGGCTGTCACTACCCTAATGCTACCACAACAATCCGCAGGATTGGGTGCAATTCCAGGTAATTGCAAGACTAAACACTACGTCTAATCTATTAATTACTACTCTAATGTTTCAAAGATTAGAGCACTTGATGCAAGCGGGAATCCAATAAATAACTTGAATGTAAATAAAAGTAATTAGAGAACTCAGGAGTTATGGATTGAAGAACCTGGAGAACGATGAAGAACGAACCAGATGCTGCAAAAGTACAATGTTGAGGAAGATCCGACAGATCCGGCTCCTCCTCCGCTCTCCTCTTCTCTCTCCCTATTTTCTAGATTACAACTAGAACTAACTAGAACTACAACTAGAGGAACTAGAACTAGAACTAGATGAACTAGAACTAGATCTAGATGAACTAGAGGTAGAACTAGAAGAACTAGAGGGATCCTCTCTACTTGGATGAAGAATTGAAACCCTAGCTTTGATTCTGTAGAAGAGGTATGATCTCCAGGGGCCAGGGGGGTCTGGTTTTATAGTCCCTTCAAGTGAATCTGGGCCGTCGGATCAAACCAACATTGATCGTGTGGTTTTCCTTGATCCTTTAGGTCGGTGGAGCAATATCCCGAAAGAGAGTCCTGATTGGACTCTGGCTGAGGGCGGGCGCCCAGGAAAGGTGGGCGGGCGCCCTGTCCCTGAGTCCTCTCGGCCTCCGCTTCCTTCCCGTGGCTTCTGGAGTCTTCTAGATGGTAGAAAATTGCGCAGCACGTTAATATCTCTATGTAAACCCGACATGTGGGCCTTTCTTCCATATTTCCTGATAACCCCCTGCAGAAATAGACAAACACCAAAACTTGTGGAATTCTATCAGATAAAACCCTAAGTCTAGGTGTTGGTTGCATTTGGATCCTTTTCTATGATTAGTTGATGGTTAAATGTGAGCATTAAGGACCGTCAACAAGCTCCCCCAAGCTTAACCTTTGCTCGTCCCTGAGCAAAGATGAAATCAAGAGTTTCTGCAGTGGTTTCATAACTTAAAGATACACATGCGTTTAAACAAGATCTCATCTCTGGTTAGAGTAAACTGTTAAGACTTAAAACTTACTCATTTACCTTTCACCATGGGACTTGTAACCGTCACTTCTGTCTTGAGTAGTTAAAAGATAGAACAGTCTAGTCAAGCACCATGTCTCTTGTTCTTCGATTAACTATAGCTCTGGAGTTTTTGCAGATTTTCAAATAAAACTCAGAGATTCCTTGTATGACTCTCTCTAGTCTCTCTTTTGTGGTATTTCTGGATCCTTACCAAGGCAGAAATGGTGTATGCCTTCTCTCCAAGTATGTGGTATTTTTGCTATGAGGCATAGTGGCATTGCCTTCTCTCTCACCCTTCTCTAATAAGGTTTTGATATCTGGAGCTCATAGGTGGCAGACAGCTAATACATACTTACAAGACATTTATTGCATAGTCAAACCATGGATCCAGAAGAACAAGTCAATAAGTCAAATCAAGATGTGCATGTGTGGCAAATGAATGGTGTATGGTGATGATGGTGATAACAATGGTGGAAGTCTAATTCTACTTATGCTCTTTTGAGGGGATACATACCTTTCTTCCTCTTTTGAAACTTTTCGAGGGGAATGAGATGCTCTATATTTTCTCTTTTTTTTCTTTTCTCTCAGGTGGGTATCTTGTACCCCTAATTCTACTGTCGGACACTTGTCCATTTTTACCTCTCGTCTCACTTTTTTTTTCTTTTCTTTCGAGGTTCCGGGCACTTCCCCTTTTTATTTCCTCGTATTTTTTTTTCTTTCTTTTTTAGAGCACTCATCTCCTGAAATAATATAGCAAGTGGTAGTAACCAAGATAACTTGAGCATTTTTTTTCACAGGGAAAAACAGAAATAGGAGAATGTTTTTGGCTATTCTCTCCCGGATTAAGAGTAGAATATTTTTGAGTGGTTCTGGAGATGGAAATGGATGGATATATGTGGATGGTACTTCTGCAGTAGAAGTAGCATGTGTGAGTGAACATGCAAGTGAATCTTGATTTAACCACATGACAAGCTCCTAAGGGTCTACACAGCTTGACCACACTCAATGCTCATAAGCAGTAAAAAGTAAATGTGTGGTTCATAGTCTAACAAGCATGTATATATGGCTGTGGTAGGAATTTAAACTCTCATCATACAGGAACTCATCATGTAATATTTTAAAGATTTTCAAAGATAAAATTCTCCAGAATTCTAGCATCTCTAGGAACAGATAAACAACAGCTCAACCTTCCCATATCATATCCGTTAACGACTTAGACTTTAGATTGTTGACGGTCCTTAATGCTCATATTTAACCATCAATTAATCATAGAAAAGGATCCAAATGCAACCAACACCTAGACTTAGGGTTTTATCTGACAGAATTCCACAAGTTTTGGTGTTTGTCTATTTCTGCATGGAGTTATCAGGAAATATGGAAGAAAGGCCCACACGTCGGGTTTACATAGAGATATTAACGTGCCGCACAATTTTGTATGATCTAGAAGACTCCAGAAGCCACGGGACCGAACGGGAGACGTAACGGAGCCGGGCACTGGGCGCCCGCCCTCCCTTACTGGGCGCCCGCCCTCCCCCCTGGACCAATCAGGGTGAAGTTTGGGGATCATGCTCCACCGACCTAATACTTCAAGGAAAACCACACGATCAATGTCGGTTTGATCCGACGGCCCAGATTCACTTGAAGGGACTATAAAACCAGACCTCCCTGGCCCCTGGAGATCATACCTCTTCTACAGAATCAAAGTTAGGGTTTCAATTCTTCATCCAAGTAGAGAGGATCCCTCTAGTTCTTCTAGTTCTACCTCTAGTTCATCTAAATCTAGTTCTAGTTCATCTAGTTCTAGTTCTAGTTCTAGTTAGTTCTAGTTGTAATCTAGAAAATAGGGAGAGAGAAGAGGAGAGCGGAGGAGGAGCCGGATCTGTCGGATCTTCCTCAACATTATACTTTTGCAGCATCTGGTTCGTTCTTCATCGTTCTCCAGGTTCTTCAATTCATAATTCTTGAGTTCTCTAATTACTTCTATTTACATTCAAGTCATTTATTGGATTCCCGCTTGCATCAAGTGCTCTAGTCTTTATAACGCTAGAGTAGTAATTAATAGATTAGACGTGGTGTTTAGTCTTGCGATTACCTGGAATTGCACCCAATCCTGCGGATTGTTGTGGTAGCCTTAGGGTAGTGACAGCCCTAACGGTCGACGTATTCCACCACGTTCGGATCGGTGTTTGTAGGACCGTAGTCAGACCTTCCTAGCCCCCTTCTCATCTCTTTCTGTGGTTAGTGCTCTGATGTCCCGATATAAATAATCTTGAAGTAATTCTTGATTCTTAGATCAACTAGAGAACTCTGAGGAAACTTCCTCTCTTCCCACCAAAAATACTTATATAGTTATCCTTAGGCGATCTTGATTCTTAATTAGTACACTCACGTTCCCTGTGGAAAATCGATACTCTGGAATACTCCCGGGTGAAGGCTACATCGGTATCCGTACGCTTGCGGATTTTTCTGTTTGCGTTTAAAATACCCAACAAGCTTTCTGGCGCCGTTGCCGGGGAACGGTAGCTGTGCTAGTTTCGAACCAAGTCGTCCGTGTATCCTTTTTCTTTTCCTTTTTTTACCATACTCACCTTATCACTTTCACCATACCACATGGATTTCACTCTAAGCATTAACGAGCATGTAAATTATTTCATAGCCACTTCATTTACTCCATGCTCATATGCAACATCTTCACAATCCATTGGTCTCTCCAACATCACCATATTCGAGATCTCCAACCCCATCATCCTTACTATTTATAAAAACTTTAAAAGGGCGGTTGTCGATGCATATGTCTATATTAAATATTGCAGATCTCGTTGAGTTGATCTTGATATAGGTCAGCGTTGGAGGGGAAACCACTTCGCCGACATAAATTGAGGGTTTCCCAAGGACAAGCTTAGTGTCCTAAAACAAGCACTGATCAGATCGTAACATGAGCTTTTAATTATTTGCAACATTACCTTGTGTGTTGAGCATATCACGATAATTGTAAAAATATTCCTTCGGGTATTCTTGTCACTAACCTTTCCAGGATTGGAGCAAGAAGATCGGATGAATGACAAGCACAAGGTATGTACAACCAATCATCATACAACATTGAATTAAATTCATCCAAACTTGAATTTTGCAAAATTCAAGCTTGGGGGAGTACTTTACATAAAAACATCCTTTGCCCTGTTGCTATGTTGGTTGTCCCTACCTTTAAGACATGCTCAATTTTGTTAAATACTAATCACACTACTTCATCTCCACTTGAGTAGATCTCTATAAATGCTTTCATGCTACCTTTATTTGCTTTATTATATGTCTAGGCTTGGAGTAGTTCCATTTATCTCTTAATTAAGCATGGTGCTTAGTTTAGGAATGATGATCTTACTTCCAAAGGATTTTAAATAAAGCATGATGCTTAGGTTAAAATTCCCTCCTAAATCAAATTAGACATGGTGTCTAGGTTGATCTTTGAGCCGATAGTATGCTATAGCAGATATTGGATATTTTGTTGGACTAACCCCTACAGGAAAACTTTCAATATCGACCTGGGAAGTCCTGAGACAAACTCACATTGGAGACAAAGAGAGAGACACATGAAGTTTAACAATTTGCACGAGGAAGGCATAGCTCACAAGTGATGATCCATGGAGGGTGCCACAAACACGATGCACAACCGCTAAGAGAGGAAAGCTTCCACAAGGTGATACTGTACCATCACTCTTCGAGTAAGGTAACATCTTAAGGTACTTGACTATCACTTTTATAAGTTTCTCCTTGGTTCTAGCGTTCACATGAATAAACAGACAAACATGTATGATTTACAACTTTAGATTAATCAACCCAATCGATTCAACATGTTTAGTCTTTCCACCTTTGTGATCCCACAATCCTAATCATATGAGATAAAATGTTGCACACTCAATCTTTGGAAAATGATAGTCATGTAAAGAAAAAAAACATTTACTTAGATAGATTATCTCTCCATAAGGTTGAGTGATCTGATCCGACAAATGTTTTAAATGCTACACTCATGATCTTATTATCCATCAACTTTGTCCTGCTCACTATGCTAAAGGTTAGAGAAGAACAAATACACTTTTGGTTCTGTTGGTGTTTTCCACCAACAGGACCCATGCACTTGATCTCTGCCTTGTCTCTATGAGTAGGTACACTTCGAGCAAAATATGAAGGAGTTTTACAACTCCCAGACTCCACCAAGTGAAGAACCTAGATCTACGAGTACACACACTGGAGATACTGGACACTCAGGCAGTCACTGCCCTGAGATGCTTGAGGATGTAACTACGGGAGTAACCCCGTTGTGGAAGTAATTACTAACCTTCTGCCGGTCAAGAGAAACAATCCAGGACGTCCCATCATCCCGATCTCCATCGGCATGGTGGACTTCCTAGAAGCACTCTGCGACTTTGGCTCCAGCGTCAACATTATGCCCAGGGTCCTCTATGTAAAATTCTTTACACATCATTTACTAGAAACAACCATGTGTTTGCAGCTTGCAGATCAGACACTAAGTTTCCCAAAGGGAATATTGAAGAACCTTTGTGTCCGAGTTGGTACCTTGTACGCCCCAGCAGACTTCTTGGTAATAGAGACTGGTACTGATGAGAGGGCACCCATCATCTTAGGGAGGCCATTCCTGAACACCTCAGGAGCTGTCATCTACGCTAGTGCTGCCAAGATCAGTTTCTACATCAAGGGGAGGAAGGAGACGTTTTCCTTCAAGAATAAGACTACACAAATCCCAGAGCAATCCCGACATGAACCAAGAAAAAGGACCAACAGGAGGAACAGGAACGAGCAAATGTGGACCGAGTCAGCTAAGATGGTCACTGCAGTTCAAGGAGGTCAAGATCATCAACTCAAGTCGCCTTTCTTGATCAAGAAAGACGACCCTGGTGTTCCAAGCATCGAGTGCACAATCAACGGATATTCTTTTCAGAAGACACTCTACGACACCGGATCTGACGTCAACATAATGGCCGCAGTCACTTATCCGCTCCTGCATGGAACAATGCCCCTACAACCAACATACATTCAGCTCCAGATGATTTTAAGGTTATTGACATGGGAGAAGACGAGTATGATCCACCCACCATCCTTGGAAGACCGTTCCTCAACACCGTTAAAGCAATCATCTACATTGGAACCAGAGAAGTCCACATGCATTTCCCCTCTGAGAAGGTACGCCGCTATTTTACTGACTCTAACTATATAGTTAAAGACTCTAAGCAGGTCAGGACAAGAAGAAGTCGACGCAACCGCAACCAGAGGAGGCAAATCATCAAGGACGGATGGGTAGACTATGAAGGAGAAGTTGTAAGGTCAGAAGACATACAACTTGAACAGAACTGTCCTGAGGAGACCGTAGCACCGAGTCAGGTGTGGAGAGAGAAGATAGTTATACATGAAGAGGAGGCACTGCCGGAACCACCGACTACGCCATCCAGCGAATCCCAGGACAACTGAGAGTCCCATTCGGAGGACTTGAAAACGCCGAACGCCTTGCCAAGAGGTAAACTTGGTAGTTATCTTTTTTCCTTTCAATTATTTAAAATAGTTTCCTTAGTTAATCAGGTTTATATCATCTTGAAAAGAAAATAAAAATGTTAAGTAAGCCCCATGTGAGTATGCTCATGGCATAAAACCCATAAGTATATTCACTGTGGTGGCATAAAAATAAAATAAATATATATTCCTGTCCTATAAAAATGAAAATATAAATAAGATTGTGATCCTACTAAAGAGAATAACATTTATTGAGGAGGCTCAACATGATAAAGGCTAGATATTTATGCTAACACTTAACTAGTTCCACAAAGCTTTGTTGTCTATTTGAGCTCCACAGAATTCAAGGATCAAAGAAGACTAGCAGACGGAGGACATCCTAATCGCTGTCAGGGTGCTGCCGACATTCAAATACACCTCCACCACTTGCTAGCTACATCAGAAGAAATTACGTCAAAAATCTAGCTTGGGGGAGAGCACCCCCATTTATCCAGCTAAGTATTCTACTCACGTTTATACTTTACTCTAATAGTAAAAAGATGCATAATCATATAAACCCAAATAAAGATTTTGTGCTTATATATATATTTGCTTAGTTTGCTAAATAAATAAATAAATAAAGTTTGCTATGAACCCTCATGATAAGCTCTCACATGGAAATGATGAATAGTTGCTCTGCCATGGCTAGTTCTCAAAATTAAAATCTCTCTCAAGTTTAGGCATGACTGTTATTAATTAAGATTTGCTCTAAACCTGAACTTGTGGGAAGAGTACTTGATCTATAGTCTAAGTCGTTAACGGATATGATATGGGAAGGTTGAGCTGCTGTTTATCTGTTCCTAGAGATGCTAGAATTCTGGAGAATTTTATCTTTGAAAATATTTAAATTTTTGCATGATGAGTTCCTGTATGATGAGAGTTTAAATTCCTACCACAGCCATATATACATGCTTGCTAGACTTTGAGCCACACATTTACTTTTTACTGCTTATGAGCATTGAGTGTGGTCAAGCTTTGTAGACCCTTAGGAGCTTGTCATGTGGTTAAATCAAGATTCACTTGCACGTTCACTCATACATGCTACTTCTACTCCGGAAGTACCATCCATATATATCCATTTCCATCTCCAGAACCACCCAAAAATATTCTACTCCTAATCCGGGAGAGAATAGCCAAAAATATTCTTGTTTTTCCCCTGTGAAATAAATGCTCAAGTTATCTTGTTACTACCACTTGCTATATTATCTCATGAGATGAGTGCTCTAAAAAAAAGAAAAAAAATATATATACGAGGAAATAAAAAGGGGCAAGTGCCCGGAACCTCGAAGAAAAGAAAAAGTGAGACGAGAGGTAGAATTAGGGGTACAAGATACCCACCTGAGAGAAAAGAAAAAGAAAACATAGAGCATCTCATTCTCCTCAAAAAGTTTCAAAAGTGCAAGAAAGGTATGTATCCCCTCAAAAGAGCATAAGTAGAATTAGACTTTCACCATTGTTATCACCATCATTACCATGCATCATTCATTCACCACACATGCACATCTTGATTTGACTTATTGACTTGTTCTTCTGGATCCATGGTTTGACTATGCAATAAATGTCTTGTAAGTATGTATTAGCTGTCTCCCACCTATGAGCTCCAGATATCAAAAGCCTTATTAGAGTAGGGTGAGAGAGAAGGCAATGTCATTATGCCTCATACCAATAATACCACATACTTTGAGAGAAGGCATACACCATTACTGACTTGGTAAGGATCCAGAAATACCACAAAAGAGAGACTTGAGAGAGTCATACAAGGAATCTCTGAGTTTTATTTGAAAATCTGCAAAAACTCCAGAGCTATAGTTGATCAAGAACATGAGACATGGTGGTTGACTAGACTGTTCTATCTTTTAACTACTCAAGACAGAAGTGACGGTTACAAGTCCCATGGTGAAAGGTAAATGAGTAAGTTTTAAGTCTTAACAGTTACTCTAACCAGAGATGAGATCTTGTTTAAACGCATGTGTATCTTTAAGTTATGAAACCACTGCAGAAACTCTTGAGTTCATCTTTGCTCAGGGACGAGCAAAGGTTAAGCTTGGGGGAGCTTGTTGACGGTCCCTAATGCTCATATTTAACCATCAATTAATCATAGAAAAGGATCCAAATGCAACCAACACCTAGACTTAGGGTTTTATCTGACAGAATTCCACAAGTTTTGGTGTTTGTCTATTTCTGCAGGGAGTTATCAGGAAATACGGAAGAAAGGCCCACACGTTGGGTTTACATAGAGATATTAACGTGCCGCGCAATTTTGTATGATCTAGAAGACTCCAGAAGCCACGGGACCGAACGGGAGACGTAACGGAGCCGGGCACTGGGCGCCCGCCCTCCCTTACTGGGCGCCCGCCCTCCCCCCTGGACCAATCAGGGTGAAGTTCGGGGATCATGCTCCACCGACCTAATACTTCAAGGAAAACCACACGATCAATATCGGTTTGATCCGACGGCCCAGATTCACTTGAAGGGACTATAAAACCAGACCTCCCTGGCCCCTGGAGATCATACCTCTTCTACAGAATCAAAGTTAGGGTTTCAATTCTTCATCCAAGTAGAGAGGATCCCTCTAGTTCTTCTAGTTCTACCTCTACTTCATCTAGATCAAGTTCTAGTTCATCTAGTTCTAGTTCTAGTTCCTCTAGTTCTAGTTCTAGTTAGTTCTAGTTGTAATCTAGAAAATAGGGAGAGAGAAGAGGAGAGCGGAGGAGGAGCCGGATCTGTCGGGTCTTCCTCAACATTATACTTTTGCAGCATCTGGTTCGTTCTTCATCGTTCTCCAGGTTCTTCAATTCATAATTCCTGAGTTCTTTAATTACTTTTATTTACATTCAAGTCATTTATTGGATTCCCGCTTGCATCAAGTGCTCTAGTCTTTATAACGCTAGAGTAGTAATTAATAGATCAGACGTGGTGTTTAGTCTTGCGATTACCTGGAATTGCACCCAATCCTGCGGTTTGTTGTGGTAGCCTTAGGGTAGTGACAGCCCTAACGGTCGACGTATTCCACCACGTTCGGATCGGTGTTTGTAGGACCGTAGTCAGACCTTCCTAGCCCCCTTCTCATCACTTTCTGTGGTTAGTGCTCTGATGTCCCGATATAAATAATCTTGAAGTAATTCTTGATTCTTAGATCAACTAGAGAACTCTCAGGAAACTTCCTCTCTTCCCACCAAAAATAGATTATATAGTTATCCTTAGGCGATCTTGATTCTTAATTAGTACACTCACGTTCCCTGTGGAAAATCGATACTCTGGAATACTCCCGGGTGAAGGCTACATCGGTATCCATGCGCTTGCGGATTTTTCTGTTTGCATTTAAAATACCCAACATAGATCAAGTACTCTTCCCACAAGTTCAGGTTTAGAGCAAATCTTAATTAATAACAGTCATGCCTAAACTTGAGAGAGATTTCAATTTTGAGAACTAGTCATGGCAGAGCAACTATTCATCATTTCCATGTGAGAGCTTATCATGAGGGTTCATAGCAAACTTTATTTATTTATTTATTTAGCAAACTAAGCAAAGATATATATAAGCACAAAATCTTTATTTGGGTTTTTATGATTATGCATCTTTTTATTATTTGAGTAAAGTATAAACGTGAGTAGAACACTTAGCTGGATAAATGGGGGTGCTCTCCCCCAAGCTGGATTTTTACGTAATTTCTTCTGATGTAACTAGCAGGTGGCGGAGGTGTATTTGAATGTCGGCAGCACCCTGACAGCGATTAGGATGTCCTCCGTCTGCTAGTCTTCTTTGATCCGTGAATTCTGTGGAGCTCAAATAGACAACAAAGCTTTGTGGAACTAGTTAAGTGTTAGCATAAATATCTAGCCTTTATCTTGTTGAGCCTCCTCAATAAATGTTACTCATTTGTAGGATCATAATTTTATTTTTATAATTTTATTTTTATAGGACAGGAATATATTTATTTCATTTTTATGCCACCACAGTGAATGTACTTATGGGTTTTATGCCATGAGCATACTCACATGAGGCTTACTATTTTTAACATTTTTATTTTCTTTTCAAGATGATATAAACCTCATAAACTAAGCAAACTATTTTAAAATAATTGAAAGGAAAAAGATAACTACCATGTTTACCTCTTGGCAAGGCGTTCGGTGTTTTTAAGTCCTCCGAACGGGACTCTCCGTTTTCTCAGTCGTCCTGGGACTCGCTGGATGGCGTAGTCGGTGGTTCCGACGGTGCTTCCTCTTCGTGTATAAGTATCTTCTCTTTCCACACCTGACTCGGTGCTACGGTCTCCTCAGGACAGTTATGTTCAAGTTGTATGTCTTCAGACCTTACAACTTCTCCTTCATAGTCTACCCATCCGTCCTTGATGATTTCCCTCCTCTGGTTGCGGTTGCGTTGTCTTCTTCTTGTCCTAACCTGCTTAGAGTCTTCAACTATATAGTTAAGGTCAGTAAAATAGCGGCGTACCTTCTCAGAGGGGAAATGCATGTGGACTCCTCTGGTTCCAATATAGATGATTGCTTTAACAGTACTGAGGAACGGTCTTCCAAGGATGATGGGTGGATCGTACTCGTCTTCTCCCATGTCAATAACCTTAAAACCATCTGGAGCTGAATGTATGTTGGTTGTAGGGACATGGTTCCATGCAGGAGCTGATAAGTGACTGCGGCCATTATGTTGATGTTAGATCCGGTGTCGTAGAGTATCTTCTGAAAAGAATATCCGTTGATTGTGCACTCGATGCTTAGAACACCAGGGTCGTCCTTCTTGATCAAGAAAGGTGACTTGAGTTGACGATTTTGACCTCCTTGAGCTGCAGCGACCATCTTAGCTGACTCGGTACACATTTGCTTGTTCTTGTTCCTCCTGTTGGTACTCTTCCTTGGTTCATGTCGGGATTGCTCTGAGATTTGTGTAGTCTTGTTCTTGAAGGAAAACATCTCCTTCCTACCCTTGATGTAAAAATGGATTTTAGCAGCACTAGCGTAGATGACAGCTCCCGAGGTGTTCAGGAATGGCCTCCCTAGGTATAATGTTGACGCTGGAGCCAAAGTCGCAGAGTGCTTCTAGGAAGTCCACCATGCCGATGGAGATTGGGATGACGGGGCGTCCTAGATTGTCTCTCTTGACTGGTAGAAGGTCAGTAATTACTTCCACAATGGGGTTACTCCAGTAGTTACATCCTCAAGCATCTGAGGGCAGTGTTTGCATGAGTGTCTAGTATCTCCAGCGTGTTTGTGCTCGTAGATCTAGCTTCTTCACTTGGTGGAGTCTGGGAGTTGTAAAAGTCCCTCATATCTTGCTCGAAGTGTACCTGCTCATAGAGACAAGGCAGAGATCAAGTGCATGGGCCCTGTTGGTGGAAAACACCAACAGAACCAAAAGTGTATTTGCTCTTCTCTATCCTTAAGCATAGTGAGCAAGACACAGTTGATGGATAATAAGATCATGAGTGTAGCATTTAAAAAATTTGTCAGATTAGATTGCTCAACCTTATGGAAAGATAATCTATCTATATATATGTTTTGTTTATATCATCCAAAGATTGAGTGTGCAACATTTAGCTAATATGATTAGGAGTGTGGAATCACAAAGGTGGAAGGACTAAACATGTTGAATCGATTGGGTTGGTTAATCTAGAGTTGTAAATCATACATGTTTGTCTCTTTTATTCATGTGAACGCCAGAACAAAGGAGAAGCTTATAGAAGTGATAGTCAAGTACCTTAAGATGTTACCTTACTTGAAGAGTGATGGTACAGTATCACCTTGTGGAAGCTTTCCTCTCTTAGCGGTTGTGTATCGTGTTTGTGGCACCTCCATGGATCATCTCTTGTGAGCTATGCCTTCCTTGTGTAAATTGTTAAACTTTATGTGTGTCTCTCTTTGTCTCCAATGTGAGTTTATCTCAGGACTTTCCAGGTCGATATTGAAAGTTTTCCTGCAGGGGTTAGTCCAACAAAATATACCAATGTCTACACAAGCAGTTTTTAGTTCAATAACCAAACTAGACTCCATGTCTAATTAGATTAAGGAAGGTTGTTTAACCTAAGCACCATGCTTAATTTAAAAACCAATAGAAGTATGTACAGTACTTCCAAACTAACACTTACTAGGATAAACAAAGGTAGCGTGATGGCTTTTATAGAGATCTACTCAAGTGGAGATGAAGTAGTGTGATTACTATTTAACAAATTGAGCATGTCTCAAAGGTAGGGACAACCAACATAGCAACATGGCAAATGATGTTTTTATATAAAGTACTCCCCCAAGCTTGAATTTTGCAAAATTCAAGTTTGGATGAATTTAATTCAATGTTGTATGATGATTGGTTGTACATACCTTGTGCTTGTCATTCATCCGATCTTCTTGCTCCAATCCTAGAAAGGTTAGTGACAAGAATACCCGAAGGAAATTTTTTTTACAATTATCCTTATATGCTCAATACACAAGGTAATGTTGCAAATAATTAAAAGCTCATGTTACGATCTAATCAGTGCTTGTTTTAGGACACTAAGCTTGTCCTTGGGAAACCATCAATTTATGTCAGTGAAGTGGTTTCCCCTCCAACGCTGACCTATATCAAGATCAACTCAATGAGATCTGCAAAATTTAATATAGACATATGCATCGACAACCACCCTTTTAAAGTTTTTATAAATAGAAAGGATGAGGGGGTTGGAGATCTCGAATGTGGTGATGTTGGAGAGACCAATGGATTGTGAAGATGTTGCATATGAGCATGGAGTAAATGAAGTGGCTATGAAACAAATTCCATGCTCATTAATGCTTAGAGTGGAATCCATATGGTGTGGTGAAAGTGATAAGGTGAGTGTGGTAAAAAAGGAAAAGAAAAAGGATACACGGACGACTTGGTTCGAAACTAGCATAGCTACCGTTCCCCGACAACGGCACCAGAAAGCTTGTTGGGTATTTTAAACGCAAACAGAAAAATCCGCAAGCGCACGGATACCGATGTAGCCTTCACCCAGGAGTATTCCAGAGTATCGATTTTCCACAGGGAACGTGAGTGTACTAATTAAGATCCAAGATCGCCCAAGGATAACTATATAACTATTTTTGGTGGGAAGAGAGGAAGTTTCCTGAGAGTTCTCTAGTTGATCTAAGAATCAAGAATTACCTCAAGACTATCTATTTCGGGACATCAGAACACTAACCACAGAAAGAGATGAGAAGGGGGCTAGGAAGCTCCGACTACGGTCCTACAAACACCGATCCGAACGAGGTGGAATACGTCGACAGTTAGGGCTGTCACTACCCTAAGGCTACCACAACAATCCGCAGGATTGGGTGCAATTCCAGGTAATTGCAAGACTAAACACCACGTATAATCTATTAATTACTACTCTAATGTTTCAAAGATTAGAGCACTTGATGCAAGCGGGAATCCAATAAATAACTTGAATGTAAATAAAAGTAATTAGAGAACTCAGGAGTTATGAATTGAAGAACCTGGAGAACGATGAAGAACGAACCAGATGCTGCAAAAGTACAATGTTGAGGAAGATCCAACAGATCCGGCTCCTACTCCGCTCTCCTCTTCTCTCTCCCTATTTTCTAGATTACAACTAGAACTAACTAGAACTACAACTAGAGGAACTAGAACTAGAACTAGATGAACTAGAACTAGATCTAGATGAACTAGAGGTAGAACTAGAAGAACTAGAGGGATCCTCTCTACTTGGATGAAGAATTGAAACCCTAGCTTTGATTCTGTAGAAGAGGTATGATCTCCAGGGGCCAGGGGGGTTTGGTTTTATAGTCCCTTCAAGTGAATCTGGGCCGTCGGATCAAACCGACATTGATCGTGTGGTTTTCCTTGATCCTTTAGGTCGGTGGAGCAATATCCCAAAAGAGAGTCCTGATTGGACTCTGGCTGAGGGCGGGTAAAGGGTCGAGATGGCGGACTAGAGGGGGGGTGAATAGTCCTTTCTAAAAAATAACGCACCGGCTAACCGAAACAAATGCGGAAATAAAACTATCGGTCTAGCCAAGACTACACCCCTCTATCTAAGTTCTCTAGCACCTTGTAAAAGATCCTAAACAAGCAAACAAGGTGCTACCTTAGCAAGAGCTCACCTAATCAATTCTAGGAGCAAGGTCACACAAACCTATGCAACTAGTACTTTGCAAACCGGGGAGCTCCTACACAACTAGTAAGCAAAAGCACAAAGCTCCTAAGCTCACTAGCAAGCTCAATAACAAGGCAACTAATGCCAAATTAGAGAGCGCAACTTACTTAGCTACACAAACTAAGCAATGTGACTAACAAGGTTACACAAACCAAATTAGTCACGCAAGGGGAACTACTTCTAGCCACACAAGCAAGAAGGTAACTAGCAAGCTACACAAGCTAACTAATTACAAGAGCAACTACACAAGCACAAATATAAGAATATAAATACAAGCTTGTGTTAGGGACTTGCAAACCAACGGGAAGAACAAAGTTGACACGATGATTTTCTCCCGAGGTTCATTTGGTTGCCACCAAGCTACGTCCCCGTTGAGACAAGCTCCAAGGTTGCCGCCGGTCCTCTTGCTAGTGGTGACCCGCAAGTCACACTCTCCCACGTGGAGTGCTTACCACAAGCTCTAGCACTTGACCCGGCCGAACCACTTGTCGCTCTTCACGTCTCGCTCAACTAGAGTTGCTCTTCGCGATCCTCGCGGGGTGAGCACCGTACCCCTCACAATCTCTTCTCCGGAGCACCGCACAATATCCTTGCGTGCTTCGATGGAGTCACAAGCCAGCAAGCCGTCTAGGAGGTGGCAACCTCCAAGAGTAACAAGCACCACCGGCTTGCAACACGAACACCTAGTGCCACTCGATGCAATCTCTCAATGCAACGCACTAGAATCGCTCACTCACACAATTGGATGATCACTATCAAGCATATGTGAGTTAGAGGCTTCACTAGCACTCCCTAAGCATGCACACTAAGTCCCAAGGGTGCTCAGCCCCAGCCAAGGCCGGTCACAACTTCTATTTATAGCCCCAAGGGCTAAACTAGCCGTTACCCCTTCACTGGACAAAACACGAGGGCACCGGACGCTCACAGGGAGCCACCGGACGCTCAACACCCAGCGTCCGGTGCTCAGCTGACCGCCACGTGTCACTAGCCGTTTGAAGTTCACCGTTGCCGGCAACGGTTACCACGCGCTCGCGCGCCTGCACAGCACCACCGGACGCTCTGCAAGTCCACACCGGACGGTCCGGTGTTCACCGGACTCGTGCGCAGAGAGGGTGTCAAACTAGCGACCTCACCGGACGCTGGGCACCGGACGGTCTGGTGCTCACCGGACTCGTGCGCAGAGAGGGTTGCAAAAACCCCTCACACCGGACGCTGAGCACCGGACGCTCTCCGGTGCGTCCGGTGCACTCTGCTGCACCCGACAGCACACCGGACGCTAAAGGCCAGCGTCCGGTGCCTCCGCACAGAGCGTCCGGTGAGTGTTTCCAACTGAGAAACACTCCTGCGACTTCTCCAAATTTCCCATCGGCCAATAGAAAATATGCACTTCATTTTCTCGAAGAGCGCCGAATCCCGCCTTGCAAGCTCGGCGGGAGGGAGAGAGAAACCCACACTTCTCTCAACCCTAGGAACTCCACCTCCTTTGCAAAGTGTGCCAACACCAGCAAGTGTACACCACCATGTGCATGTGTGTTAGCATTTTCACAAACATTTTCCCAAAGGAGTTAGCCTCTCAACTTGCCACGCCACTCGATCCTAACACGTATGCAAAGTTAGATCGCTCAAGTGGCACTAGATGACCGATATGCAAACAAGTTTGCCCCTCTTGATAGTACGGCCATCTATCCTAAATCCGGTCATAAACTTCTCTACACACCTATGACCGGTGAAATGGAAAAGCCCTAGATTATACCTTTGCCTTGCGCTTTCCATTCCATCTCCTCCAATGTTGATGCAACACATGCACCAACCAATCACCAAATGATATGATCCACTTCATATCATCACGTGACCGTATTGGTTCATCGATCTTGACCTCACTTGCTCTTCACCGTTGCCTCGGTCCATCGGCGCCAAGTCTTGCTCAAGCTTCACCGTCACACGCGGTCCCTCGCTTCAAAGCCTCCGACTTGCCCTTCACTCTTGCAACCGGTCCATCAAGCCAAGCCTCATCTTGATCTTCTCCACCTTGGTCACATGACTCCATATCATGTCTCATATGCAATGAGCTCCTCCATCATCACATCATCACCTGTGGACTAATCTCCTATGTATCTCACATAAACACTATTAGTCCACCTAAGTTGTCACTCAATTACCAAAACCAAACAAGGACCTTTCAATCTCCCCCTTTTTGGTAATTGATGACAACTCTGCAAAGATATGGAAATTAAGCTTTTTCAAGCTAGCACTTTACACATGTGTAAATTGCTAACTTGATTTGGATTTTATGCTACTTATCCAACATTTAAGCTCTATGTTAAGATTTGGATAAGCACCATAAAACCCAACTAAGTGCTAAGGTGTATAGAATAAACCTTTGTAGCTCGATACAAAATCGATATCATTTGAAGTATTCGATGTACACCATCCTTAGCACCATGAGTAGCTAGACAACAAAAACACTAGAAACCCCGTGAGATCAACATTAAAAGCAAGGGTCTAGTCTTTACTTGAAGAACATAAGTCTAGCTACCAACCTATGCATGCTAGTTATCATATCATCATTCAAGTTCTATAACTAGCATACACCACACAAGCATGCATATTGAATTTAAACACTTATGCAATGCAAGCAAGCACATGAGAATGCACATATCAAATGCAAACAATCAATGTTCATGAGCTTGCTCCCCCTACTTGTGTGCTTCTCTTTTGTCCAAGAATTTTGATCCATCATCTTTTCTTTTAATGTTGCTCCCTTGTTCATGTCCATATTTGATCTCTTTGAAACATATCTTTTGTTGTCCAACTTATCCCATGATTATATCTTTGTTCCAACTTCTCCCCCTTTTTCATCAATTTCCATAAAAAGTATATGATACCAATTAAATCACTTGATACCAATTGTAAAAATGTGAATCTCATTGTGACAAAGGATTGCATTGGGATAGATGGTTGAGGCTTGAATCTTGAATTTTTGATGGACATCACCATGTGTTGGAATGACATTACTTGAATTGCTCTTGAGATACCACATAGGATCTTTGACCTTGATACCATTTGGTGGGGCACTCCCCTTATGTCATAGCATGGGTCATTCACTTGTCAATCTTGTTGGTGAGGGAACTTGCTTCGCTTGATGATCGCTTAAAGTTGAGGATCACTTGTGGAACCACCTTCTTGTATGATAGATACCATATGTATAAATGTGATATCACTTGAAGTGTCTTGTCCGATACCATATGGAAATCTTTTACCAATTAAAGATCTTCTAGTATGGAACCACTTGTTTGCAATCTTGAACAATTGCTATCATGAGTACAAATTGTAGGATACCAACTGAAGAAACATTTGAGTTTAGATATCCATTTGCATTGTTGTCTTGTTCTTGTACTCTAATCTTCATGAGCTTCTAATTGTTGACTTGAACTAGTTTGATTTGCCTAAGCTTCCAAGTCCGGTTTGAACCAATGACAAGCTTCTTCACACCTCTCATTAAGGGTTATCTTGCCAATGTTGTACTTGTCACTTGTTACAATCCAAAATAGATCAAGTGCTTGGGTTCACTAGCTCATGAACAAACTCATACACATACCACTAGATCAACTAATCATTCAAGCAATAGGGGTAGGTTATGAATTTAAAACTTTTCATTTGTCATGCATGATCCTATTAAGCATGTACTATATGCACTAACCGCATACTAGTAAGAGATGAAATGATCATGCACATTACAATGATACCTTTGCTATGTTGGAGAAGAGGATAGTCACATAGATTCCAATTCATTTCTCCAAAAGCAATGTGAAGTCCAATTGATAAGCTTGGTGAAGACCAATTATAAATGCCAATTGATAGATCAAATCTTCACCCATATGAAATGAAAACCACTTTATGATCAAGTGCACTTTCATGTTGTGGTTGGCTTGCTTCTTCTTTTGACCATTGCTTGCATGAGAGAACTAATAAGAATATCACTTGAAATAGCATGACTAGCTCTCTTTTGGGTTGTTGCTTGCTTTCTTGATCAATCCTTTTGATTGCTTCAACTAAGCATCTCAAATGTCCTTTAGATCACCACTTCCATGTTAGCCTTCCAAGCACCACACTTGGTTTACCCACTCCTCGGGCGGCACGCCCCTCACATAGGGAGAAGTGACCTCTCTCCAAAGAACCATTCTTGATACTTACTTGAATTACTTTGATTGATTGATTCAAGTGACGGACTTAAAGTGATGAGTAACCATGAATCCTTCTTTAAGTCCTTTTCTTTCTACTTGTTTAAGTCCTTTTCTTTCTACTAAATGATCTCCAATAGTCACTAGAACTTAAACTTCACCTTCATCTTGAGTTTGATCTTGATCTTTAATTTGAGTACTAAAATGTGCACACCAAGTACATTTCATAATCAAATGACCTTGTACTCATTACTTGTCATGCTTCTAGATCAATTCAAAACCAAACTTTAGGTGCCTCAAACACTTATAATCATATTTCCAACTTGAGGACCTTTCAATTGAAGTGACTCTAGATCAATCCAATAATTGTCACTTTTCTGGCAGATTCTGTACCTTTTAAAGAAATATCCATATCTCACAATGTACAGATTCAAATACCACGAAATTTGGTGGAGATGTGATTCACTGAGTAATCTAGCAGCTGTAAAAATTTAAGCTTCATTTGACTTCTAGATTGCTACCAGATTTCAATTCTTCCACCACTGCTACATGCTGAAAACTGCTGCACTATTGCTGATAAGATCCACTCCAAAACTGAAGTATCCCTTATCCAATTCTCATGAAAATTCTACAGCACTTTTTATCATAAGTGTACAGCATGCACACCAAATTTCAAGCCATTTCAATAAGATTTGATCACTCAAAAGCAGACTTGATCTCAGCTAGCTCAGATTCTCAATGTTGGACAGATTTCAAGGAATTGAGCTATACTTGTTCAATTTGAACCAAACTTGAAATCAACTTGATTGAATGCATTCACAAGACATATATCCATTCAATCCACTTAATAAATGTTATCTTATGAACTTATCCAACCCAAATCAATCCAAACTTGATTACTAAGCATTTAATCCATTCAAACATCTTATAGTAAGCAACATTGCATATATATCCAATTCAATCAACTCATATGCACCCAAATGAATGTGATCAACAAAGATATACCTTGGTTAGCTCATGATCATCCAATTTGCAAGCTTCAACTCATGTAATTGCAAGCCATCAAATAATCCAATAAATCACCACAACTTGAATATTTGCACTTGTATGTTGTAGCACTTGGACTTCACTTATTTGACTTGGCATTGGGATAGGATAAGCACTAAGCTTCAATACTTGACTCAATCAAATGATGAATAATATAAGATCAATTGAATCAAGCCTCCAATGCCGATGGTACCTACAAACAATCATCCACTCTTTGATGGTACCCAAATTAGTTTGGGTCCTCTCAAGTTAGGAGCAACATACTTAGGCATAGCCTTAGTATGAGTAGCGGGATGTTTTGCAATAGCAACCATAGAGGTACCATTACCATCCTTTCTAAGCATATAATTATCATCAATTGAAATAGGCTTAGAATTATTACCTAGGGGACATGAATGAGCCATGTGTCCCCTTTCCCGGCATAAGTAGCAACTTCTCTTTGATTGAGCCTTTTCTTCCTTGCTCATGTGTTGCTTCTCATTGCCTTGCCTCTTGAAAGTTGCTTGAGCCTTCTTCTCAAGCTCGGTAGGACACTTCGAGGCAAAGTGTCCATCATTCTTGCTCATCATCTTGGCATCTTGGATTTGTATTGGATGCCTTGCTCTTCCACCCCTTCTTGTCTTCTTCTTCTTCATAATCAAGTCATCGCCGTCATGGTAGTTCTTGACTTGAGCTTGGGGTGTTTTCTTTTGCTCAACTTGTGGCTTTGGTTGAGGCTCTTCTTGTTGCTTCACCAATTGCTTGGTTGGGCACATTGAGGTGAGATGACCCCAAGTGCGGCACTTGAAGCACTTGACATGCTTTAGCCTCTCTTCTTCCTTTATCTTCTTGAGCTTCTCAATGTTTAGGCAACCATTTGCAAGATGTCCCATTTCATGGCACCGATAGCACATGAAATGAGAAAGCTTTCTCTTTTCTTGCATTCTTTTGCCCTTTGTCATCTTCTCCTTTAAGCCAAGGCCACACTTGTCACCATAGATTCTTTGAGTCTTTAATATATGCTCAAAGGTGACTTTTGAATTATAGCACCTCTCTAGCTTGTTGCTCAAATTCTTCACTTGTTCATTGAGCTTATTGTTCTCCTTCAAAAGGTTAGTCTCACAAGACATAGAAGTAGAACAAGCATGTATATGTGAAGAACATGGCATAGATAATAAATCATCACAAGAGGTGGATACATGCTTCTTGCCTACATCACAAGGGTTAGTAACAATATGTGATTGATCATTTGACCCAAGTGATGAGCTCTCACTAGTTTTAATTTCTTCATTAGAGAGCTTCTTATTGAGAAAAGCATGATCTTTTACCAAGTTGTCATGAGCAACACAAAGTTCCTCATGAACCAATTTTAGCTCCTCATGTGAACAAGTAGTAACATAAAGTAGATGCTTTTGTTGTTCACATGTGGTCTTTAGAAATGAGTTTTCATTTTTCAATTTACTTGTTTTTGCCATCTCATTTCTTAAAGCTTTGGTGAGTCTACAGACAAGCTCAAAATTTGGATCATCACAATCAACAATCACACCTCCAATAGATACCTTACCGTCGCCGTGAGACATGGAGGAATGTGATGAAGCGGATGAGCTTGTAGAAGCATCACTCTCATAGCCATCATCTTCATCTTCACTTGACCATGAGGTGGAGCAATCCTCCACAACCACCTTGTTGTGGTCATGCTCAACATCCTCATGTATCTCCACCTTTGGTTCCTCCTTTTTGAACTTGCCATCATCCCATGTGGAGGAATCACCGAAGGTGTGTTTGATAGACTCCCACATTTCATATGCGGTTCCTTTGGAGTTTATCCTATCAAACAACTCAAAGCTCAAAGATTTCATTAGATGACAATAAGCTTCATAATCAAGTTCAAAGAGAACCTTTTGAGCTTTGGTGAGAAACTTATGGTCCAAATTGTGTGTGAGACCATTAGTGACAATCCACCAAAATTTAGGTCCTTTTGCACGAAAATGATCAAGCATGTGATTTTTCCAAAGTGCAAAGTTTGTACCATCAAAAATGTGTGTCTCACAATCATCTATCCCACTAGACGCCATCCTCTCGGGTCGGTGAAGACCACAAATGAGAGACCTAGCTCCGATACCACTTAAAGGGTCGAGATGGCGGACTAGAGGGGGGGTGAATAGTCCTTTTTAAAAAATAACGCACCGGCTAACCGAAACAAATGCGGAAATAAAACTATCGGTCTAGCCAAGACTACACCCCTCTATCTAAGTTCTCTAGCACCTTGTAAAAGATCCTAAACAAGCAAATAAGGTGCTACCTTAGCAAGAGCTCACCTAATCAATTCTAGGAGCAAGGTCACACAAACCTATGCAACTAGTACTTTGCAAACCGGGGAGCTCCTACACAACTAGTAAGCAAAAGCACAAAGCTCCTAAGCTCACTAGCAAGCTCAATAACAAGGCAACTAATGCCTAATTAGAGAGCGCAACTTACTTAGCTACACAAACTAAGCAATGTGACTAACAAGGTTACACAAACCAAATTAGTCACGCAAGGGGAACTACTTCTAGCCACACAAGCAAGAAGGTAACTAGCAAGCTACACAAGCTAACTAATTACAAGAGCAACTACAAAAGCACAAATATAAGAATATAAATACAAGCTTGTGTTAGGGACTTGCAAACCAACGGGAAGAACAAAGTTGACACGATGATTTTCTCCCGAGGTTCACTTGGTTGCCACCAAGCTACGTCCCCGTTGAGACAAGCTCCAAGGTTGCCGCCGGTCCTCTTGCTAGTGGTGACCCGCAAGTCACACTCTCCCACGTGGAGTGCTTACCACAAGCTCTAGCACTTGACCCGGCCGGACCACTTGTCGCTCTTCACGTCTCGCTCAACTAGAGTTGCTCTTCGCGATCCCCGCGGGGTGAGCATCGTACCCCTCACAATCTCTTCTCCGGAGCACCGCACAATATCCTTGCGTGCTTCGACGGAGTCACAAGCCACCAAGCCGTCTAGGAGGTGGCAACCTCCAAGAGTAACAAGCACCACCGGCTTGCAACACAAACACGTAGTGCCACTCGATGCAATCTCTCAATGCAACGCACTAGAATCGCTCACTCACACAATTGGATGATCACTATCAAGCATATGTGAGTTAGAGGCTTCACTAGCACTCCCCAAGCATGGACACTAAGTCCCAAGGGTGCTCAGCCCCAGCCAAGGCCGGTCACAACTTCTATTTATAGCCCCAAGGGCTAAACTAGCCGTTACCCCTTCACTGGACAAAACACGAGGGCACCGGACGCTCACAGGGAGCCACCGGACGCTCAACACCCAGCGTCCGGTGCTCAGCTGACCGCCACGTGTCACTAGCCGTTTGAAGTCGACCGTTGCCGCCAACGGCTACCACGCGCTCGCGCGCCTGCACAGCACCACCGGACGCTCTGCAAGTCCACACCGGACGGTCCGGTGTTTACCGGACTCGTGCGCAGAGAGGGTGTCAAACTCGCGACCTCACCGGACGCTGGGCACCGGACGGTCCGGTGCTCACCGGACTCGTGCGCAGAGAGGGTTGCAAAAACCCCTCACACCGGACGCTGAGCACCGGACGCTCTCCGGTGCGTCCGGTGCACTCTGCTGCACCCGACAGCACACCGGACGCTAAAGGCCAGCGTCCGGTGCCTCCGCACAGAGCGTCCGGTGAGTGTTTCCAACTGAGAAACACTCCTGCGACTTCTCCAAATTTTCCCATCGGCCAATAGAAAATATGCACTTCATTTTCTCGAAGAGCGCCGAATCCCGCCTTGCAAGCTCGGCGGGAGGGAGAGAGAAACCCACACTTCTCTCAACCCTAGGAACTCCACCTCCTTTGCAAAGTGTGCCAACACCAGCAAGTGTACACCACCATGTGCAGGTGTGTTAGCATTTTCACAAACATTTTCCCAAAGGAGTTAGCCTCTCAACTTGCCACGCCACTCGATCCTAACACGTATGCAAAGTTAGATCGCTCAAGTGGCACTAGATGACCGATATGCAAACAAGTTTGCCCCTCTTGATAGTACGGCCATCTATCCTAAATCCGGTCATAAACTTCTCTACACACCTATGACCGGTGAAATGGAAAAGCCCTAGATTATACCTTTGCCTTGCGCTTTCCATTCCATCTCCTCCAATGTTGATGCAACACATGCACCAACCAATCACCAAATGATATGATCCACTTCATATCATCACGTGACCGTATTGGTTCATCGATCTTGACCTCACTTGCTCTTCACCGTTGCCTCGGTCCATCGGCGCCAAGTCTTGCTCAAGCTTCACCGTCACACGCGGTCCCTCGCTTCAAAGCCTCCGACTTGCCCTTCACTCTTGCAACCGGTCCATCAAGCCAAGCCTCATCTTGATCTTCTCCACCTTGGTCACATGACTCCATGTCATGTCTCATATGCAATGAGCTCCTCCATCATCACATCATCACCTGTGGACTAATCTCCTGTGTATCTCACATAAACACTATTAGTCCACCTAAGTTGTCACTCAATTACCAAAACCAAACAAGGACCTTTCAGCGGGCGCCCAGGAAAGGTGGGCGGGCGCCCTGTCCCTGAGTCCTCTCGGCCTCCGCTTCCTTCCCATGGCTTCTGGAGTCTTCTAGATGGTAGAAAATTGCGCAGCACGTTAATATCTCTATGTAAACCCGACATGTGGGCCTTTCTTCCATATTTCCTGATAACCCCCTGCAGAAATAGACAAACACCAAAACTTGTGGAATTCTATCAGATTAAACCCTAAGTCTAGGTGTTGTTTGCATTTGGATCCTTTTCTATGATTAGTTGATGGTTAAATGTGAGCATTAAGGACCGTCAACAACTGCGCGGCGTTACGCCGGCGAACCTAGGCAACGACGACGCAGTAGAGGTTGCGGACGAGCAAGAGTGAAGCAAGGCGAAGCTGTAGGAAGAGGAATCATGGCCAGAGGTGAACCAGAGAGGTCTGGCCACGTTGCCGGTGATCTCTGCGAACTCCGGCGAGGTGGAGCTCGCGACGGAGTTGTCAATGCGGCCTCACTAGTGCTCGGCTAAGGGAAAGAGGTGGACGTCGAGGTAGAGGACGTCGTGGCGGAGCTCTGGGCGGGCTGGCTTGGCTGGAGACGCGGTGATGCGGCCGGAAGAGCTCGCCGAAGTGCGGCGGAGCTCGCCGAGGCGATGGTGGAGCGAAATGTGGAGCGTTGGAGGGGCAAATAGCACGTCTAAGGCGTCCATCCGGTGCGTGGTGACTTGTGGACGACGTTGGGGCTGATAGGCGGGGTCATCGACGGTGTACGGTCGACACCTGGCTGGACACGTGGCGTCGGACGACGACTGTCCAAACTGAATCGGTGTCTGAAACGCCCGATCGCCATGACTGAAACTCCAACTTCGTCGACGCTTTACTCTCAACTTCGGCGACTGTCCAAACTGAATCGGTTTTGGCTCGGATTTGATCCATTGGGTAGAGCTACATGAGTTCTACAAGATTGCTTTAAGGATCAAGGTCTAAATCGGCTTGGATTTCAAACTACAAAGCTCCCAAGTACCCTACCTCAAAAATGTGTCGACTCTGACTTAGGCAAATTTGGCTAAGTGTGGAAACAGCCCTGATTTTTGCCTTGTGAGCTCATTTTGAATGTGTTCCAAGCATTTTCATAAAAAGTCATCAACACAACTTTTGTAGCCTATGAAATTTACTACAACTGTGCTTTAGAGGTCATTTACATGCAAGGTCCCTAACACTGGTTTCATAAAAGGTCTTTGAAAAGAGGTTTAGGGGTCAACTAGGTCAACCTAGGGTTAACCATGACTTAGGGGCATTTTTGGGTGAAACCTCCAACACCAACTTGCTCAAAATGATATTCTAAACATGATTAAAGTATTTTGGAAGACAATGTGCACTCATATGCATTGGTCACACATTACTTTCACATATAGCAAGTCAATCACACATGGTATACATAAGATGACATGTGATCATGATATGATGCTTATGAATGAGCATGATGATGCTTATGTTGATGCAATGCTCATGGTTAACATGCAAGCTAACACTAGGAGTGTTACAGCCCTCCCCCCTTACAAAAATCTCGTCCTGAGATTTGAAAGACGTACCATTTTTCATAGAATGAGGGGTAAGTTACTTGTAAATAGTCTTCTCTTTCCCAAGTGGCATCTCTTTCACTTTGACAGTTCCACAAAACCCTAAAAAGTTTAATCACTCTCCCTCAAGTAACCCTTTCGTTGACATCAAGAACTTGCACAGGCTTCTCTTCATAAGATAGATCTGATTGTAATTGAAGACCTATTGTTTCAACTTTTTCTTCGAGCACACGAAGGCACTTCTTGAGTTGGGACACATGGAATACAGGGAAAATAGCTCTCATTTCCGGGGGTAGTTGTACCTTGTAAGCCACTTGGCCGCTCTTCTCAATGATTTGGTAGGGACCCACATACCTAGGAGCGAGCTTTCTCTTCACGCCGAAGCGATTCACTCCTTTCATGGGCGATACCTTCAGGTATACAAAGTCATCTACTTCGAACTCGAGGGGTCTCCTTCTTCGATCAGCATAGCTTTTCTGCCTAGCTTGGGCGGCTTCCATGTGTTTTTGGATAACAAGGACTTGCTTTTCGGCTTCCTTGACAAAGTCAATTCTGTAGTACCTCCTTTCACCGGGTTCGACCCAGTTTAGAGGAGTTCTACACATGCGGCCATACAAAGCTCCGAAAGGAGCCATTTGAATACTCTCTTGATAGCCATTATTATAGGAGAATTCAGCTAAGGGTAGCCACTTCTCCTAGCTACGCACCCTTGGAAGAGATGACACATGCCCTCAACATATCCTCCAAGATTTGATTCACATGCTCAGTCTGACGATAGGTCTGAGGATGATAGGCTGAACTATGAACCAACTTTGTACCAAGGAGTGAATGCAAATGTTCCCAAAGCGGGCAGTGAACTGAGGACCTCTATCAGAAATAATAATGCGGGGCACTCCGTGCAACTTAACGATCTGAGAAAAGTACAACTCAGCATAGTCGGATGGTCGGTATGTAGAATGTACGGGAATGAAATGAGATGACTTGGTGATGCGGTCAACGATCACCCATATGGAATTGTGCCCTTTTGAGTAGGGGGAAGTCCAACAATGAAATCCATGCTGATTTCTTCCCACTTCCAACCCAGAATCGATAAAGGTTGCAATAAACCTGCAGGCTTAAGGTGAATTGCCTTTACCCTGCAATAGGTATCACACCTAGCAACATAAGCTGCTATTTCCTTCTTCATCTTGGTCCACCAGAAACGAGGTTTCAAGTCTTGGTACATTTTGCTACTACCAGGATGAATGGACAACTTAGAGGAATGAGCTTCATCTAAGATTTTGTTGCGTAGGTCACGGTCTTTGGGTACAACTAGTCGATCATCAAACCACAGTACACCTTTTTCATCTACCCTGAAATGCTTGGTGTCTTGCTCTTTCATTTTTCTCTTGATATGGAAGATACCCGGGTCAGTCTTTTGAAGCTCTATAATTTGACTCTCTAAAGAACAACCGACTACAATATTGTGCAGGACCACAGGATGCAATAGATTGAAACCTTCCTCTAGGAGAGGTCTAACATGTTGTTTCCGGCTAAGAGTGTCGGCTACAACATTGGCTTTGCCGGGATGATAGTGCACTTCAAGATTATAATCTTTGATCAGCTCCAACCATCTTCTTTGTCTCATGTTTAACTCAGGCTGGGTGAAGATATATTTGAGGCTCTTATGGTCAGTATAAATGTGACATAGACTACCCAACAGATAATGCCTCTAGAGTTTCAATGCATGTACAACTGCTGCTAACTCTAGATCATGAGTCGGGTAGTTAACTTCGTGCTTCCTCAGCTGCCTAGAGGCATAGGCAATGACTCGGCCTTCTTGCATAAGTACACAGCCTAAGCCAGTGCCAGATGCATCACAAAAGACATCAAATGGCTTTTCAATGTCAGGCTGTGCCAAAACAGGAGCAGTGGTCAGCAAATGACATAAAGCGGTGAAAGTGACTTCACACTCCTGAGACCATACAAACTTCACATCTTTCTGCAGTAGCTTGGTCATAGGCTTAGCTACTTTGGAGAAGTCTGGAATAAAGCGACGGTAATATCCAGCTAGACCGAGAAAACTTCGAACCACATGCACTGAAGTCGGGGCTTTCCAGTCTAGAACCTCCTACACCTTTGATGGGTCAACAGAAATACCGTCTTCAGATAAAATATGGCCTAGAAAAGGCACTTTCTTCAGCCAAACTCACACTTGCTGAACTTGGCATAGAGCTAGTGTTCTCGCAAGCGAGTGAGTACAATTTGAAGGTGCTTCTCATGGTCTTGGGCATTTTCAGTATACACCAGGATGTCATCGATGAACACCACCACAATCTTATCTAGTTCAGACATGAACACCGAATTCATCAGGTACATGAAATGAGCAGGGGCATTAGTCAGACCAAAGGACATGACTAGATACTCATACAACCCATACCTGGTAGAGAAAGCCGTTTTAGGAATGTCTTCAGGTTGGATCTTGATTTGATGATACCCGGATCTCAGATCAATCTTCGAGAATACTTCAGCTTTGGCTAATTGATCAAACAGAATATCAATGAGAGGCGGGGGATACTTGTTTTTGATAGTCACGGCATTCAGTGGACGATAGTCTACACAAATACGTAGAGACTTGTCCTTCTTCTTGACAAAGGGAGCCGGACAAGCCCATGGAGAAGAGCTAGGCTGAATAAGACCTTTCTCTAGGAGTTCTTGCAATTGTTTCTTCAACTCTGCCAACTCATTGGGTGGCATTCGATATGGCCTTCTAAAGATAGATGCGGTACCTAGAATGAGATCAATTTTAAACTCTATGTCTCTGTTCGGAGGCAACTCGAGCAGATCCTCTGGAAAGACATCCGGAAACTCACAGACTACCTGAATCTCTGCCATAGTGAGTGGTCTGATAGCATTAGCAGCGTGACGGATGTCGTCGCTTCTAGGAAGTTGAACTAAAGCTTCTTTACTATCAGGCTCCCTCAACATGATTACCCTTGTTGAGGTGTCTATTAGCACTCCATGGTCACTCATCCACTTCATTCCTAGGATAACATCTATTCCCAAGCCAGGTAGAATCACAAGATTTGTTGAATAACTACGCCCTTCAATGGCAATATGTACATCTCTCACTAATTGATTTGTAGAGATTTGATTACCAGCAGCACTAATGCAATATTTACCCTTGTCAAGATCAACTACATGTTGTCCATGCTTAGATGTGAATGCTTGACTCATAAAAGAATGTGAAGCTCCGGAATCAAACAAGACAACTGCAGGGTGTTGATTGACAAGAAACATACCAGCCGTAACTGCTTCACCTTCGGGGATTTCTTCAATGGTGGTATAGTGCACTCGGCCAGGACGAGTAGTAACCCCAGCTGCAGAAGTCCTTTTTGGATAAGGGCAATCCCTTGCCCAGTGACCAACTTGTTTACAGTTAAAGCAAGGGCGGTTATCAGGGGGAGTTTTGGGGCTCCCTTGACCTGTAGCACCTCTGGGAAGAGCAACTGTGAAGGACTTGCGAACTCCAGTCTTCACATTGGGCTTTTTCTGCGGCGGCCTATACCTTGTCACAGCATTAGGTGGGCGGTAGGCCAGCTTACTTGTCACTAGAGCCTTGGACTGCGAAGCACCTGCTTCATAGGCCCTCTTGCGGTTCTTGGAGGCAGCATATATAGCATTGGAGTTCTCCTGGGTCAACGCATCACTCACAAACTCATTGAAGGTGGTACTTTTGTTACCAGCCATGTTCTTGGACAGCTTGGGCCAAAGTCCTCTCTTAAAACTAGCAAGCTTCTTGGCCTCAGTATCAACAAACTCAGTAGAATAGCGAGACAAGTTATTGAAAGCATGAAGATACTCAGTCAAACTTTTAGTGCCCTAAGTCAGGTTCATGAACTCGGTATGCTTGATAGTCATTAAGCCCTGTGGAATATTAGTGTTCCTGAAAGCAGTTTTAAACTGATCCCAGGTTACAACAGCATTGGCAGGCAAGCTGGTCCTATAATGGCTCCACCAGGCACCTGCTTTGCCTTCCAACTGGTGTGCTGCATATTCCGCCTTCAGCTATTCGGTCACCCTCAACAAGCGGAACTTCTGCTCAAGGTTATTGAGCCATTCATCAGCTTCTAGAGGTTGAGAGGCCTCCTTGAAAACCGACGGCTTTGTGTCCTGGAAATCTTTGAAGTTGCTATACTGATTCGCTTCTCCGCCTTGGCGGGCATGGCGACCACCCCGGTTCTGTTGTGCCATGGTTTGCATAGCTTCATTTAGCATCCGCTGGCCCTCCACAAGAGTTGCCAGGAGCTCAGCAGGCGTAGGCGGGGGAGGAAGGTGGTGGTGGTTGCACCTCATTGTGGCCGGAGCGAGTGTTGCGAGCCATCTGCACAAGGCATACCAAGTGACCGTTTAGGATAACAGATATAATTGCCATGAATCTCAATTGATGCTGTATGGAATTTAATGAAGTAAATTCACATAATACAAGGCACAATAATCTATGTACAACAAGGGGACATCATCCACGACACTGATTATTCTCGCGATCATTCACAACCACATTTCACAAGGATTGAAGACATTGCTGGAGATTATTTAAGCTCAACATAAACATGGAGCATCACATACGGGTGCATAAGGTTACACAAGGTCATTGTCTCAAATTTAGTCTTACAAGAAGGCATCATGGCCAAATACATAGAGTCTCACTGGAAATTCGGATTACATGCCCATTATATAAAGAGATGGAAACTGGTACATAAATTTGGAAAACATTGCCAAACTACAAATCTTCCTCAGACTCTTCATTAGAGACTATACCATCATCCTGATCTTCCTCACTAGGGTCCTCTTCATGATTAACGGGGACAGGGTGTGGAATAGGATTTATGATATTATTCAGACGATGGACATCTAACTGTAGCTCAGCAATCCTATGGATCAGCTCTTCCTCTCTAATCTCGGCGTGGAACAAAGCTCTAACTCTATCAGCCTCTCTATTTTCAGCCAAGCGCATAGACTCATCTCGCTCTCTAGTCATTTGCATCATGCGCGCTTGTGCCTCATTGCGCTCTCTAACTGCATTTTCATCTTGATTGCGGCGGGCTTGCAAAGCGGTATGGTAGTTTTGAATTTTAGCTTGTGCATCACTAAAGGCTTTGCGGTGCTTGCGCACACGCTTGCGCAATTTGTGCTGCCCAACTTGAGCTTGCTGAAGCGCTAGCATGGCTTCTATGTAGGTGTCTTGGCATACATAGTACAGCTTAAGTACCGCCAGCATGACACTCATGGCGGGGCTAGAGCTATATCCTAGTATGGTTTCTCTCATCTCCAGGGACATGATGCATGCGCATTCCATACGTCCTTACCATCCCTAGAAAAATAAAATTCTAGCGGTATAGTCGGTGGCATACATACGTACTCTCTTTATACGTAGCTACACGATCTACACGTTTCGCTGTTAGTGTACCTGCAGAAAATTCATTTCAGCCCAACCCCACAAGAGTATATGTGTAGAAATGAAAGTCTAATCATCTACATTCAAGCTAGGTACTCCGATATATATCCCCAAACATATATCGCAGCACACTACCCATTTGGAATACACCCACATATACATCAAACATGTATACGTGGCTGCACCTACTACCCATAATTAAGTACCTTTATATATACATGTGTTAATTGGGGGGCATGTGTTAATTCCAAATTTTGGCTAGTCAAGAAGTGGCCAGTGGGCTTGCTTCGGAGAAGGAGGGACATCCGGATGAGTGGATCGACTAAACGAGAGGCGTGGCAAGATTAGTCGATCAGAAGGGTGCCGGAACAAGGCAAGACAAGGGGAACATGTCGGGTTCAATTAAGAAAGGGAAAGTCAAAGTCCAGGTTACCATTTTGAGGAAAGAGTCGTATTAGGACATGAGACTAGGACCTTAGACTATAAATATTAGGAACCCGATCCTTGTAACTGTCACGGAACCGTCCAAATTATAAGAGCACAAGTACAAAAACAATCACTGAAGCGATCAATTTATCATACTTGAGCCCATATAACTCCGGTAGTCCAACAAAATCACGAGGGATTTCAAACCAACCAACATACAAGCCAAGATCGTAGTGATTCAACATAACAAGTCACACGTTACATGCATTTCACAAGTAGTTCAAGTATATCGGAGTTCGATAAGATTATTACAACTCAAGTTTACAATAGCGGAAGCAAAGTAATTTGAAACCAATATCACTTTTATTTCAAATACATGCCAGTACCATGGTCCATTCCAACAAAAGCATCATAGATGAGGTAAGTAGGAAGGATCATGCCCATGATCTTACTCCTTCCCTAAAGCAGGAGTCATCCAAATCTTGCAGTAGCTATGATACATCACAACCTGCAACAAGTGGGAATAAACCCTGAGTACGAGAATGTACTCAGCTAGACTTACCCGTCATAAACCAGAAATAAATGACACCAAGGATTATGCAAGGCTGATATATAAGTGGAGCTTGTTGGACAACATTTTGCATAAAAAGCTTAAGTATAAATAGTTAAACCTTTCTTATTTAGCATCCATTTAATTCTTATTAACCTATCAACTAGATTAGCACCTGTACTATAGCAATCACTTGATTAATATCAATCAATAATAACCATATCAGGTTTATCAAGGCCGTGATCATCATCATCATCATCATAGAACCATTAAGTTATTTAGTGAATGCTACGTTTGCCGCTGCTCTGTCAAGTTCTCACTATCCGGGAGAGACGGCGATTCGAATCGATTCCTATCCAGCTGGAGGGGTATTCCTAGCACTCACCCAAGCATCCCCCGTCGGAGAGCCAACGGGTCACCTTTGGTACGACTCAGGAATCGCGGTTCCGATCAGCGCCGCACTCCCAGGGCTACCACTCTGCCAGGGAGGTCAGGAATTTTAACTCACCTGCCTTTGGACTTACGCCAATGGTCCCCCGCACACCGCACTTCCTCCGGTAGTGCGCACTTTATACTTGTCGGTCTTCCGGCCTGAGTCATACTACTAGGCTTCGCGGTCGGAACGAGTTATCCGGCCAACTAAGTGTTAGGCATGCGTTCAACATGACAAGAGGACGTACAACGATCGGTCCTTAACCGACACAGACGGGGATAGATCCGCACCCAAGACCTCCATGCCTTGTTGCGTCACTATCATCATCCCGCCCGGTCTCCTTTCATATTATTAACACATGGTTCTTTTCCACGATAGCAAATATAGCCAACCGTGATCCGGAATCCACCTATATCCTGTAGGTGACAGGAAATCACCTGGCTTCTACCGAGCTAAGCATGGCTAAGCATAGACATGATCCTAACTAATTAGGATTCAGGTTATATATATACTGGACAAGGAAGGGTATATATATGCAGCGAGAGTTTCATCCAACTCCTATACTTAATGCAACAATACATATATAACATATATATACTCATTCACTTTCAAAAGTAGGAGGCTTATAATGCTCCGGGGCTTGCCTGGAATGTGACACCGAGTCAGATTAGTTAGCTTGCGCCATCTTGACGGCATCCAAGTTCACAACACTTGTGTAGTCCTCCCATCATCCCGATAGGTCCACCGTCATGCCCTTCACGTGGTTCATCTAGCGTACCTAAATGACATGCAAGATGCAAGTGCATGAACACATGTTTCATAGGATCACATAACACTAATTAACACCACCAAGACATGAGTCACTTAAAACCACACACAATGTAAGTTAATCAAGCATTCATGCATTTTTAGCAATTCTGGACATACATGCAACAGTTGAGTAAATAAATCATAACCAGAGTTCTACAGACCCAAAATCCATGCAACAAGACATTATGGAAAGCTTATAAAATTATATACAATTCATATTTAATCATCTTAGCATGATTAGAAAGTTACCTAAGTCAAACATACATATTTACAGAATCCGGTCCAGGAATTCCAGAGATCAAGCATTTTGACAGATAAACTTAATACCCTTATAACTCAGAAACCATTTGTCCAAATGATATGAACCTCTAACAAAAGCTATATGAAAGAGTTATCTACAACTTTTGTATAGACAAGTTTCACAGCAAACATAATTTATACTATGAAATTCATTGCACAATCAGGACTGCTCATGTTGCCCCAAACAGTAGGGTACAATTATAGGTGGAAAACTGATAGACACTTTAAACAAGCATAACTGGAGTTGTAGACCTCCAACAAACATGATTATTAACTTCGTAGAAATCTTATAAAGTTACCTACAACTTTATTATTATCATCTTAAGATGATTTCATAGTTAACAAGGTCAATTAACCCCATGAAGACATCTCTGTCCAAAGCATAGACAAGACCTGTCATGCCACATTAAACAGTTATAACATCATTTTCACATGTCCACAAATTATGATTATGGACTCTCTAGAAATCTTACTAAATTGTGAACAACTTTGTTATAAACATCAAGAGCTCATTCGATCACAAAATATCACACATAGCAATATACCAAGCAAACAACTATAAAAGCAATCTATCATTTTTAGGACAGCCCACAACAGCTTCTTGTTTAAATCATAACTGGAGTTACATAACTCCAAAAGACATGCAAGAAGACATTCTGGAAAGCTTAAGAATTTATATACATTTGATATTTAGACATCAAAGCATAATTCTCAACTTAAGCTGGTCGAAATATTAGGATTACTGAATCAGGTCCTAACAGGACAGAGAGCAACCATTTCTAAAACCCAACTTTAAACAGCCATAACATACAAACCACATAACCAATTACCACCAAATTTTAACAGCAGCTAGATAGGTGAATTATCTACAACGTTGCTATAAACAAGATTCCCAGAAGACATCATTTACCTATTGTAATCCAAACAGTTCCACAAACTGTCCAGAAACAACAATTGCAAACAATTAATTATTAACTTATGTTTCAAACATGCTTTTGAGCAAAACCATTGTTACCAACAGTTTGCATAAATCTAAAGAACACCAGAAAACATAGTGGACACTCCTAAATAAACTCTTTTTATGCCATTTGAATAATCATAGCAACCTCTATTAAAAGACAAATTGCTATGCAAGAAAACATGTGAGAGCAAGATAAAACTAAAGATCACCATGTTCGGTAAACACATTGCTATGTTAGTATTTCTCAGGCCACAATATCACCATAATATGGCAACGAAACCATACTTCATCCCTTTTTGCATATAAGAAATACACTCCAGTGAGGGTATGCACATAGCTAACATTATGCAATTGCAAAACCTGAAAGTTTAGGACAGCAGTAGTACAATCACTTAGGGAAAACATATAGGGAGATAAAGGCTATGACAAATTATGTTCTTTAGCATTTTAGAAAGTCTAGGAAATTCTCTATAGATTTCTAATTATAGCATAGGCCTGATTCCTAGGTAGACAAGATTGAAGACAAACACAAACAAGCACCACTGCACAACTAGGACAGAAAACTGATATAAACTTCAGAAATACATAACTGGAGTTCAAACTAACCAAAACTATTGTTCTTTAACAATTTGGAATGCTCAAGAAAAACACTACAATTTCCTAGTTATCAGCAAAATCTAATTTCGAACTAACATGGTCGAAAACACACCAAACTTCAGATCTGTACAGCATGCAGTTCAAACCTGACAGCAAACTTTGAAAATTCATAACTCTCAAACCTGATGGGATAAAATCATGATATTTCACGAGCTAGTAGATCTGAAGGTCCTCTACAACTTTGTAGTTGACGAAAACACCTATTTCATCTTCTATGTTGTCTTGATTTCTTCCCCAAGGAAATCTGCAGAAACTGTCAGTCTGAAATCCGAGGAACAACATTCCAACAACTTTTCTCCCTCACTAATCCACTTATTCCCATGGCCAAACTCTACCTAAACACTAAAATCATTCAGTGAAGGGCGAAATCCAACTCACCATGGTCACCCACAAACCCTAGTGAAGCAGGAAGAGGTGGGGAAGACCAATCTTCATGGAAGACCATTGGACACTGGAGCAGGGTTGCTGCTTTCTGCAGTAAAGGGAG
>NC_012875.2:25671950-25673549 GCF_000003195.3 Sorghum bicolor
CATCTTTGGCAGGCTGAGGGCGTGGGGAGCAGCAGCTCATCACTGGTGTCATCCTCCAGCAAGGGCTGGGCGTCCTCCTCCTTCTTCTCCTCTCCTATTCTTCTTCTCCTCTCCTCTCCTTTTCCTCTCTCCCTCTGTTTCCTGGTGCTTGGCGTTGGGACAAATGGGGGATTGAGAGAGGGAGTGTGGAGGGCTGGGGTATATATATATATGTGTGATATGTGCTGACATGTGGACCCAGAGCAAGTGTATATGGGTCTATATGTAAGCAAAAATGTGTTATCCAAGTTTAAATTGGGGCTTACTTTCATGGATTAACCTTAACATGATCATCACCACTTATCATGACATGTTTGAGCTCAAAACCTAAAGTCCAACTCGTGGCAAACACCTGGGGTGTTACAACCCTCCCCCCTTAAAAGAATCTCGTCCCGAGATTCAGGACAAAAGACTTCCAAGGGTAGAGAAGTAATGTCATGCAATTCCCAACCTCAACGATGGCATTCGAACATCAGAGAAGCTAAGTTGGACCAAAAGTTTTTTTTTTTTGATACTTACTTTTCCCAGTAAGCTTTGGTCCGAAGATGAAGCATTGTTACTTTGGGAGGAATCCAGGAAAGCACTATCTTGTGCACTTTGTTCTCAAAGTATGAAGGGTGGTTCAGAGCATAAGGGGCTACCTGTATCATCAGTCTCTTTAGTGAAACTAATGCAAACCATAAGAACCTTGCACCAAGTCACAAGCTTCTAAGGGTTGCTCATTATAGAGGTTCCAGGCTCATTCACAACATTTGAAAAGTAGTCTTCTACCAAAATGGTTGGAGTACAACTTTCCGAGCATGCAGTTCTCTTTCTCTGATGACAAAATTGTACTTACCAACCTGGTTAAGAGAACGATGAATGTGATAGCTGACTTTGTGGGTTCAACACATTCCATGATCATTTACTTCAAGGGGATCCTTGTATGCAAACAACAAAAGTTATTTGGGTGGAATCAGGTGCAACTTCTTAGGTAACACATAGAAGGTACCCAAGGCATGTAGGAATTGGATAACCACTACTGATGAAGGATGATTGTGTGAGCTAGAGGTCTCCAACAGTTGCAAGTATTCAACCAATTACCACTCAATTCTACATGAAACTTGATAAAAATTCAGATCCATGAGTCTTCTAATCTCTGACCGAAATTCAGCTCAAAAAGGCAACATTTGCGTAAGCAGAACATGTACATACTAACTTGTTCGGTGCTGCAATGGCAGTGTTCTGGACTGACAAGACATCTCTCAACTCCATGTTTAATTCACTAATTGATAAAACATATCCGTCGTGGCTGTCACTCCATCATTACTTTCCTTGAGATTAGCCTTGCTACTAGCAACCATACAATTGCCTCTCAGCCCAATATTTTCCAAAGCTTCACACTTAACCACAACAATTACAGTTGATACTCAACAATTGGTAACCTCCAAAGCTAGGAGATAAGGATTCATACCAAAGATGGTTGACTTTAGTTGTATGACCATGATGCACATAAAGATCAAGACTTAGGAAAACTTGGACATAAGCACAATGGTGATGATCGATGATTATTTAACAGAT
>NC_012875.2:25673963-25675418 GCF_000003195.3 Sorghum bicolor
AGGAACCACCTTTTCGCAAGCATGGAGTCCTGCAGATCAAACCAACACAGGAGAACATATCTTACTTGTCGAAGACAACTGATCATTGATCTTGCTTTAATTTCCACAAAATCATTGTGTTAACCAAGATAGTTACCAGATAAATGATTAACATGAGATCATGACTGATAATATTTAAGATTATGGAGAATTGGAGGTTCAATAAACGAGATTCAAGAGACCAAGCTGATACTTAGATTAGGGCTTCATCAACACAGCAGCAACATGATCTGTTATGAAAAGATTATGAGGCTCATGCAACAACTGATAAGCATTGCACTAGATCAACTGTAGGACAAGGAACCAAGTGGTGTGAGAGGATTCTTGGGGTATGGTTTTCGCACACAGAAGCAAGACACCCAAGACTTAAGCAAGCATGTGAGAACATCAATGAAATTATCTCAAGCAACCATTACTATAAGAAAAGGTGGTAGATAGTAAACAGAACATGATGGTAATGTGTTGTTATCCTTTATTGAGTAGGTGCATACTCTTCTTCAGTCGAGAAGATAAATCTCACTTATGTCCAAAAAGGCTAGCCATCTCAAACATGTGCATCATGTTGACGGATGGCACAGATTGACCAATACATAAGCAAGCCATTGAGATAGATCAAAGGATAACCCAGTTAAATTGGTATCAAGCACAAGAGCTAAAGAATGATCTTTAGAAAGATACTCACTAAGATAATTGCAGTCAGGATACAACATGAATATGGTGTACCCCACTAACTGTGAGCATACCTCCTTCTACATGCACGTGTGCATGTGGTTCAAGGCTTTAGGGAATAATGACATTGATGCATAACCAATGTAGTACGTTGCATGATTAAGAATGATTGGCATCATGATATGAGATTCATGATTTGACAGATAACCATTATGCAACCCAACATCTGGTTCTTAGGACAAGGATCATGATACGATATTGTACCACAAAGTAGGTAGATATGATCATGTCTTTAGGAACAGGATGATTTCTTTTAGATAGGTAGCAAAGGGTCCAAAAGAATTTGGGCAAAGCTCAACATAGGACAAATCATGGGCAAAAGTTGATATTCAAGAAAACCCAACGAGGTTTGGTTAGGTACACAAGCAAAAGCTCATGTGTTCTAAGCAAGAAGGTGTACTTGAGACAACTTGTGAGATAAGCACAATGATAAGGCTTGATGACAACACATGGTCTCACCGAGGACAAGAGGTTAGACAACTTGTGCTACAACCACACCTAGAAAGCAAGGCAACCACACATAAAAAGAACTACTGTGTAGGTAACTAGAAAGGAAGAACCTAACACCAAGCATAGCTACTCAAGCAACATAGAGCAAAAAATTTCATCTAACTTTACACAAGCACAGTGACATCCACTTATTGCACAAGTTACTTATTGTAGAACAAGGGTGTCAAGAGCAAAGTT